>NC_081767.1:30967131-31229631 GCF_963082965.1 Carassius carassius | reverse complement strand
CTGATGTTTACTGGTGGAACCGCGAGGAAACATGCAACATTAACAGATAATCTGAAGCACAAAAATATCGTAAACCCACCTGGTCTGGATTGTATAGAATAGAATAGAAAACTATACGTTAAGAAATTTTATGCAATAGTATGCAAATGATTCTAAGTACAGAATTTCATCAGCCACTATATATATTCTACTGATTTTTGTTAGTAGAACTGAGAAGAAACATGCAGTATTAACATAATTTAATCAAAATATCATTAATCAGCTTTGTCCTGAGAAGAGAATAGAATAGAATAGAATAGAATAGAATCAGGGGGGGGGGGATTATGCAGTTGTATGCAAATGCATGATAAGTGCAGAATTTCATCAGCCATGATTTAGATTTTTTACTGATTTTTTGATGAAGGAAGGAAACATGCATTATTAACAGATAATCTAAAGCAGCATAGAATACTTAAAGGAAATATAATGTCTAATAAGTGCAAAATTGACATATTATAAAAGGAATACACACATATATGGAATTATGAAAAGTTGTCCTGCCGTATAACGGGATATGTTTTAAACAATTTTAAACTGTGTTTTTCTAATTAATTTTTAATTATGCGTGCAGTGTTTATGTCCTTGTGTTAATTGAGAAACTACATGAAATATTTTTACCTTTAAAAATGTATTTTTCACACCACAGGATTATTTAAATTGAGCTAGTATGGACGGGGAGGCAATTAAAAATGGTGGGGGAACAAAAAGAAGAAATGGTGAACAGTTACAGATTCTACAATATACACTTTGTCTTATACATTCTTTATACTTTAAATCTTAAAAGATAAACAATAAACTAAACAAATGCTTGGATAATGTTATGTCAGATACAATTTGCATTATCCAATGTTTATCTCTATTTTTTTCTGTATTTTATCTTTTCATGTCATCTATGCATTTGGCAGATGACGTTAACCAAGCAAGTTGCCGTGTGCTCAGTCTTTGCGTTATACTTTCCCCTAAGAATCAAACCCATTACTTTGATTTTCTTTCTACACTTCAAGATATAGGTTTATAAATTCTATGTGTTTGAATTTGACTTTATAATAGAAAGCTTAAACATAAAACATGACACTGTGCATGGCAATTATTATCATACAGTACATGTTGATGATGTAAAATCCCTGTATTCCTTAATATGTATTTTTGGTTTATGACTAGCTCTCTTCGTCCTGTATTAGACTGTGCGGATGCAGAAGCTTTGATTTTCTAGTCTGTCTGTGTGTCTGGGAGAGCACTGTAGATTTACACTGGTCTGAGGTTAGGACCAAAACACTGAGCATATAGCTACTTAAATACATGCAGAAACAGCACTGAGAGTGTGTATCGACTTTATGTTTAATCCTGATCTTTTTGTGACCTTCTCAAAAACTTCTTAAATGAAGGATGTGTGTCACATGGTATTATTATTCATGCAGGCGTAGGAAAAGGAATGAAGGAAAAAAGAATATTACTTGTATCACAAGGAAACACCCAAAATAAACTTAAAGAGGGTCTGCACTTGCACACTTCATCTGAAATACACAGGCAGAAATACAAAAATGATAGTGTCCCTGGAGGGCAAATTACATGGTGTTTGAGTGTGTGTGTGTGTGTCTGTGAGATGCTGCAAAATGAAATTCCGCCTATAGGGAGTCAGACATGCGCTCCAAGTGAATAGAGGAGAACAAAGGATTTCGCTCTCCTCTGATTCCTCTTCTACTGCCTACTGCCATTACTCTGTTCATTTGTTTTAGCACTTTTTTTCTTTGTCCATTTTTCCATTTCCTGCGTCTCTAACAGCGCCTCTCGAAAAACACAGAGAAATGAGCACATAAACACGAACACATACTGCTGTAACAAAAAGTCACAAATAATTTCTGCCATTTTCTGTCCTCTCTCTCTGTCTCTACAGGCTGTGATAGTGTGGTGTGATTCAGCTGACACTCGCTGTCAAACAGTGACCTCCAGAGGACAGTTAAAAACTGCAGCCTGGGAGTATACACTGCTGCTGCAAACTCATTATTTGAGGGATAAGTATAAACTAATGCCCAGTGACTGCGAGGAAAAGTATGTATTTTTATGTCCTAGAACACAAACTCTAGATGTTTTCTCCATCCCTCCTATATACACGTTATACGAGGTCTCATCATCAGCTCCACTGAAATCCAAAGAATGACCTTCGTGATAAAAAAACTAAAAATCCTTAAGTGTTTCCAGTGTTCGATTAAGAATATAATTTTATTATCAAATTTGTAATTAATGTAGATTAAAATGGCCTCATCATGATACATTTGAAGAAATATAAAACCCAAGTCTCTTTGAGTAAGATACAGAATATAATTAATTCAGCATAAAGTTAAATAAAATACAATATTAATAATGAAAAAATTGCACAAATATTATGATTATTCTTATATTACTATTATAAGTATTGTTTTTGTAGCCCATTTAAGCAGTTATATTGTCTTTATTGTTATATAATAAAGCTTGTGAAGACTGCAAAATGATAATAATATTAATAATAATAATAATAATTAGAGCAAGAAAAAGAGGTTTGTAAGAGGCAGATGCACAGACACTGTGCATTTAAACATGCACAATAATTTTTAATAATAATTAAATAATAAATAATAATAATAATAAATAAGTAATAATAAAAATAGTAATTATTATTATTATTATGCAGTCTATTTAAGCAGTTCTATTTTCTTATTGTTGTTGTTGTTGTTATTTTGCAGTCTACACAAGCTTTTAGATACAAAATCCTCTGTTTTCCTCTTTTCCAGATCTGTCACTTTAAAGCCTCATCTAATATGACTCTCTCTCTCTCTCTCTCTCTCTCTCTCTCTCTCTCTCTCTCTTGATCACCTTTCCTCTCTTTCCCCCTTGGTGCGTCCTTCCTGAAAGGCAGCAGTAATGTGAGTTCAGTAATGTAATTTGTGTGTGTGTGTGTGTGTGTGTGTGTCAGTGTGCGGACAGTGAGGAGAAACCTGATCTAGGCTGGATGATTTATGATGTTTGTTCCACCGTTTTTCTAAAACACGATTCTCTTCATTTATTTTTAATCTTCAGAGCGATTAGTTCTCCCTGTCAACTGCTACACAGCGTCTGAGCGGAGCATTAATGAGAGAGCAAGAGACAGATATTTACTCCACATGAAAACATGCAGAATACAACAGATAAGAGCAAACAGTGCATTTGATTTTGTCCAAGATTTTGGGTTAAGGCCATCAGCACTGGAGAAAGATGTCACCTCATATGACTCAAATCAGAGGTCAGGCTCAAAGCAGCCAATTGAAATCACTCCCTGCATTTCCATGGCAACATGCTCCATATATGACTACACTTACACGCCTTGATAGCTTTATTTCCTTTACTATATAATATATATATATATATATATATATATACACACACACTGTATATACACACACATATTTACAGTAGTGAACACTCATATTTTCTTGGAAAATGTAATGTAGTTTATATATGTTTTTTGTAAGATTTAGAGTGTTTTTTGTGCCCAATGAAGTGTTTAATTGCTTTCGGGCCACTCTCAGTCTCTTTCTCTCGAATCGCCCTTCACTCAGCGGCCGTGGAGCTTTAAATAAAGAGCTGATCAGATCAGACGATGAGGTCAGTGGGACAGACCGGAGAGAGGTGCTCATCTGTATTGATCTGCAGTCTGTTAGACTTGTTCTACCGTCTTAACATTATTGATTACACTGTCCTCAAACACAGGCTCCCTGTTCAATTTTCATTTTAAAGCTATTTGTTCCTCTTTAGAAAGGCTTTAGTCCACTTGTAAGTCAATACACATGAAAGAAAAAGATAGTAACACATTGTTTTACATCATGTGCTCTGTACACGTGTCTCTCTGTGTGAGTATATCTATGTCTGAGCTTCAAAGAGAATCAATGGATACATTTTAAAGAAGCATGTAAGACACTAAGCCAGTTAATTTTTATTAGGACTACTTACTTATTGAACATACGCAAACACACACACACACACACACACACACACACACACATATATATATATATATACATATAATTCTTATATAAACTTAAATAGTATTGCCTCTGTTGCTAAATGGTATTATCACAGAAAGTCGCATTAAACTGTCAGCCTCTGCTTGTACAATCACACTTTTCTCTGCAAATCACTTCAAATATCAAAGCTATGGAGCTCTGAAATTGCAAGCAATAGATAAAAAATTAATAAAATCAAAATTAATAAAAACATTTCAACAAGTAATATTCTTAATCATATATTTTATTTATTAGATATATACAAAAAGTTGCAGATGTATTATATGGAATTGTACATCAATGTCATGTAGGCCATATAAATAATTTTAGAAAATAAAATGTATTATTATTAATTATTAATTCATTACCATCATTATATATATATATATATATATATATATATATATATATATATATATATATATATATATATATATATATATATATATATATTCAAATACAGGGATGAAATGTGAAAGTTTATTCGGGATAGAATGTGATTTCTTTGATTATTATTGACAAATAAATGGATGAATACCCAAATGTATGCTTTTAAAATAATATTTTAAAAAACCTACTCAAGTCAAAGGTCATCGTGTGTCTGTGATATAGCAGGAGATTGAGATAATCACAGAAAATGGTTTTGAAATATTTGTGATTGATTGGCTCTCGTATATTTGGATTAACACGTGCCACACTGAGGGGGAGGAGCATCTGTAATATGCTCGATCAGGATTGGCCAGACATCTTATTCAGCACCGCCCCTCTAAAGTCACTGGATACGCTGTTACATAGTCCTCATGCTTCTGATACTAAAGTTTATGTAGTTAACGTAAGTAATCAATCTATCATTATATAAATTCTCGGTAATGAAAAATACTGATGTAATGTAAAAACAAGTAAAACGGTAGGCCTACTGACGATATTACAGTCGGTTATGAAAGCCCCGCAGCAGCTGCTTGTGTAACCTCTCAACTCATTCATTCATGCGTTTTGTAACGCGGCTCGCGGATGCATTCTGTCTGTCAGATTGGGGTTAATTTGTATATTTACTGCGTTAAAAAGTGACGGATTTCCTTCAAGAGAATGTCTGTAAGCAGAGATATGAAGTCCGTGTCTCAGGTCCGTGTACTGCTGAGAGAGCTGGTGTCGGGTCGCGAGGATCCGGACGGGTTTTTCTGTATGTGTTTATCTCTGCTGGGAGACACAGACACCCGAGCACACTTTCTGGACGAGATCAAACCCCTTTTATCAGGACATGAACATTTACACAGTCAGCTGACTGCAATCTTTTTGGAGTACTTCTCCAAGGTAGTGTGGATTTCATACTGTACCAGTCAAAAAGCTTGTATATGTACCTATATAACAATATATATAGCCTATAATATAGCTGCAAATCTGAATGATTTCTGAAGGGTCATGGAGTAGCTGCTGGTATTCAGAATAAACTGCTTGTGTTGTGCAGTATGTTAAAACATATTTTGTATGTTGCTTTTTCAGGATAAAGCGGATGAATTAGAGTTGGCTTTAGCACTCTCTCTTTATGAAACCAAACTTACCAAACCAGTTCATCAGCCTTACAAAAGCTATGCAGACTTGACAACGTCAGGTGTTAATCAGTCAAACATCAGTGATGGAGCAGAAGAAGCAGAGAACCAGGCTGGTGCAAAATGGACACTAGATACTGAGGTACATAACACCACGTGTGCCATTAAAAACACAAATAAAGAAAATGATGATCTCAAGGTCACAAAGTCAACAAGGTCACAAAGGCGTCGCCTGCGTAAGAAGCAGCATTTGTTGAAGAACCCATCGGGACCACGACCGGTTCTGCTCTGGTTCAGAAGGGACCTCCGCATGTGGGATAACCCTGCTCTCATTGGCTGCCTGGAGCTTGGTGCACCTGTCATTCCTGTCTTCCTGTGGAATGTGGTGGAGGAGGAGGGTCCAGGGGTTACCGTGGCTACCGGTGGGGCGTCTAAATACTGGCTGCATCAGGCACTAGTGAGTCTGAACTGCTCTCTGGAGAAGCGTGGAAGCAACTTGGTGACTCTAAAGGCAGAGGTCTCATCTTTGACAGCTCTGCAAGGGTTAATCGCTGAGACGGGGGCAGCATCGGTTGTGGCAACGGCCCTGTATGAGCCGTGGCTGAAGGAAAGAGATGACAGCGTGTGGGAGAAACTGGAGAAACAAGGTGTTAAGTGCCATGTCTACCACTCCTACTGCCTTAGAGACCCCTACACGGTCAGCACACGGGGCGTTGGACTAAGAGGTGGGTAATGCAGTGCAGACAAAGGTGCAGACAAGGGCATTTGATTGGTGATTCTGCATACATTTTTATATTCTTCTTTACAAAGTAATACACTTTTTAATGTAATTTGTACATTATGCCTTAAAGCAAGATGCTGTAGGCGAGTAGGATACAAATTGTTAGGTATTGCCATACTTCCCGAGTTGAGTCCCTCATTAAGTTAAGATAATTGGATCACAAATGTTCTGAAATGTTGTTTAATTATGCAAATGATGCATTTCTGAAATGTTATGTTTAAATATATTTAATTAGACCATGCATAATTTGCATATTTCATCATTCCACATACCAAAAAAATAATGTTTGGGGCAATTAAACATCCACCATAATAACTGCACAGCAAGACACTAAAGAATACCTTGGCAACCATAGCACTGCCCTGACAATTAATTACTACACCCTAGCATGATAGCTGCAACTTCTGCATAGGCAAACGCCACCACAATCTTCTAAAGTGCTAATTTCTTAGAGGTTTCTACATTATTTGCAGGTATCGGCTCTGTCTCTCACTTCATGAGTTGTTGCCAGCAGAATCCTGGCAGTGGACAGACCTCTCCGCTGGATGCCCCCGCTGCCCTGCCTGCTCCCTCAGCATGGCCACAGGGATGCCCACTTGTTGATCTGGGACTGGCACGCATGCCACGCAGGAAAGATGGCACAGAGGTGAAATATTCAAACTAACACACAACAGATGTGTTCATCTGATTTCAGTCCTACAGTCAATGTGGTTTTATTATCACTGAGATACTATTCTACTTTTATAGCAATGTTTTTGTCATTTTTAGTAGTTTTAGTTTTTTATATGTGTTTATTTAGGTTTTAAAAAAAATTATTTGAGTTTTACTTATTTAATTTAGTTATTTTAAAACATCAAACTAAATTAAATGGTAAATGTTGTTTCGGCTACTAGCTGGATTTCTGTTTTATATTTTATTTCAGTTAATATTTATTTTAATTCAAGCAAAAATGTAATGATAAAAGTGCTTTTGTGATGTGGTATTAACAGATTGATTGGGCTGTGAACATTCGGAAATCATGGGACATTAGTGAGGAAGGAGCTCAGGCTCATCTTGAGGCCTTCCTGCGAGATGGTAAGACATATTTCCAGGGCACATGTTTTAATATAGCAGCATTACAAGGCAGTCCATCATTTTGCACTCATCAACTGACTTCATTGTAGGTGTGTACCGTTATGAGAAAGAGTCAAGTCGTGCAGATGAGCCTAACACGAGCTCTCTGTCTCCGTATCTGCACTTTGGGCAGTTGAGTGCACGCAGCCTATTATGGGATGCCCGTGGAGCTCACTGCAGACCCCCCAAGTTCCAGCGGAAACTGGCCTGGAGGGATCTGGCATACTGGCAGCTGTGCCTTTTCCCAGACCTGCCCTGGGAGTCCCTCAGGCCACCGTACAAGGCAAGATTCATATTTACAATGCTGCCCTGCATCATATTTGCTGACTGAAATACAGTGCTGGTTTCTTACTAATTTTGGGGTGCTAATATCAAAAATACTGCCTGTTTTGCTCTAGCGCATCACACTTTCTCACAAAATATGATACATTTTGTATCGCACTTATCAAAATAATATAGATGCATTAAAAACCAATGGAAAGTTTTTTTATTGATATTTTTTTAACTCTGCATCATTAAAATAGGTAATATTAGGCCTTTTTTATTAGCAGATTTTTTTTTCAAGATGTCGAGCTGTTAGGCTCCAACCTAACATGCTTGTATGGAAAGTACAAAAAGATTTAGATCATGTTTATTGCAATAAGAATGGGATATTGGTTTCAAAACCATGTGACTTGCTTAGGAGAGAAGTGCTATTACTTGATCAGATTTATAATTTTTGCCTGCCAAATAATAAACCGGGTGAAAAAATCCCATAGACAAGCTTTGGAGAGCTTTGTGGTGGACTCTTTTAATTTAGTTTAATAAGTAACCTCATAGAATCCCCTAGCAGCTGCATATTAATGCCCAAGCAACAGCCCACAACATCCTAGCATCTAAGTGGCACCATTAAATGTATATATGTAGTTATGTGCTTATTGTTACAATTTCACTGGCATACTCAAATGTTAACCCATGAGCAGGCTTTGCGCTGGAGTTCAGACCATGTCCATCTGAAGGCATGGCAGCGTGGATGCACAGGATACCCACTGATAGATGCGGCAATGAGACAGCTGTGGCAAACTGGCTGGATGAACAACTACATGAGACACGTGGTTGCCTCCTTCCTCATCGCTTATCTGCATATTGCCTGGCAGGAAGGATACCGCTGGTTTCAGGTGAGACATGCAAAATCCTTTTACATCTAATGATTTTTTACTATCTTGTAGCTTCTTGCGAGATTGTCTATCACATTTCTGACTTTTTGACCAAATAGCAACACCCTGGCAACCACCTGCAAGACAGTACAGTAGCATTGTGCCAGCAAGTTCTGTATTAATGCATTGGGTTTCCTGTTTGTTGATAGAGAATGTACCAACTTTAGCATAAATGACCTGTAATGACCATTCAACAGCATCTCAACTCTCTTTCTCCATTGTACAGGACACGCTGGTAGACGCTGATGTTGCCATAGACGCCATGATGTGGCAGAATGGAGGAATGTGTGGACTGGATCACTGGAACTTCGTCATGCACCCTGTTGATGCAGCGCTGACCTGTGACCCCTATGGCACCTATGTGCGGCAGTGGTGTCCTGAACTGAAGGCACTTCCTGATGACCTCGTCCATAAGCCCTGGAAGTGCCCAGCATCAATGCTGCGTAGAGCAGGTCTGTTGTACAATATAATCTGTTCACGATTATCAGTTATTCAAAATGCTTTGTTTAGTGTTTTATATTTATAGTAATGAAAATGCACAGTAATCTATCAATAATGCTGATTGTAGAAAACACAAATGCCTTCATTCTGGTCAATTTCTAATTTAGAGCTGGGCAATATACAGCAAAAATTGAAAAACGATTATTCATCGGAATATAGGATTTTGGTTATATTGTTTACCAGTATTCCCACTAAAATCAAGTCCCATAAAAAAAATTCACTCCATTTAATTTGGGAAATGTCACATTACAGAGATAAAATAGGTTAAATCACATTTATACTAAATCATATTTATACGATCTATTCTCACTTACTGTTCACAGGTGTGGTTTTAGGTGGCAACTACCCAGAGCGGATTGTTGTTGACCTTGAGGAGCGACGTGCACAGTCTCTACAGGATGTGGCGACGGTGAGAAGGCGCTTTAGGGAGTTTGTTGACCAGCGATCAGGCTGTGACCTGGTACCTGTTCCTGCAAGGTTGGTGCAAGATGCCCTGGGCAGTATGGAAGATGTTATGAGTCGTGAAGGAACCGGCTTTCTCCTCCCAGTCATCACACGCATGGAGTTTAAACACCAGTCAGAGGATCCAGACAGGCAAGATAACACGAGCAGTGCTGTGCTGAAGGGCTACGTCAGCCGCAAACGGGACGAAACCATTGCCTTCCTAAATGAGAGAGACTTCACAGCCAGTGTGATGTGTGAGAACACACAGCGTAGAGAGAGGTTAGAGAGGGACTGGTGTCTTCTGGAGGGTCTGCCTAAGCCCACAGTGTCACGTGGCAGGGCCAGACGGACCCCAACCAGAGACCCTTACAGCAAAGTGCCTGGAGGTGTCGCTGTTCCCCACAGATAACCGTCTGACATGTTAAGGCTGGAACACACTACACAACTTTAAGCAGACACTGGTCAGCCAGTCTGCAGATTTTCAGCAGTCGGAGATGATTTTGCACATATTCATGTAGTGTATTATGGGCACAGACTCTAGATTTTTTTTAGCTTCAGACTTTCATTACTTCTAGTTCTAGTCTAAAGATATCAAACATTTGATATCAAACATGTTTGATATTTTGACTTTTTAAAACTTTAGTAGATAATCCAATACAAATGGCCTATTTTGATTTCTCATCCTGTACAAACCCATCCATTGTGGTGTTGGAAACTCTCTGATATTTAACATTTTTGACTAAAGCTTTGTTTTCTTTAAAGGTGTTTTATAAAACAAAACTTGAAAACTACTACATTGGGTTCTTTATTCTGTAAATTAGATCTCTGTCAGAGGCACATTTGACATCAAAAAGCAAGATTTCTAATGCAATTAAACCATTTAAAGCAGAGAGGTGTTTTAAATAGATTTTTAATGTTGTTAATTGATGTTAATCACTTTAACTCAGTTATGAGTTCTTTAAAACTAAGACCAATTTCACCAGGTTTCATAGCTGTCCTCAGACTGGACATTGGGTGTTATTCATCCTTCCACATTTTATTTGTAGCTTATTCCAAGAAATGACAAGCTTTTACAGGAACAGTGTAACATCTACCAAAGAAATGAAAGCATGACATAGTCTTTGCCTCTGGGGCTACATACAGTAAGTGGCTCAATCCAATCAGGTTTGCTTGTTGCTTTCCAGGCGAAGTGCATAATGTTTTGTCCTGTGGTCCCCTCCTGTGGCTGGGAAAATGTAATTTAAGAAAACATCTACACTAAATCAACTACTATCAACATTCCTTAATTGATTGTTTTTAATGTCCCTCTTATATGCAACATGGTGGCAACATGCTCTAGTCCTCTATAGATTTGATGTATCTCTCATAAGCAGCTTCATCCATCAGTCCATCCAACTCCTCAGGAACAGATACAGTCATCTTTATCAGCCAGCCTGTGAACAAATCAGACAATTACTGATGAAAAAAAATGTACATTATGTTTGAGAGGCCATCCAAAATGTACACGAGTTTCTTCATCTGAACAGATTTGTAGAAATGTAGCATTCCTTCACTTGCTCATCATTGGATCCTCTGCAGTGAATGGGTGCCGTCAGAATGAGAGTCAAAACAGCTGATAAAAACATCACAATAATCCACATGACTCCAGTCCATCAGTTAACATCCTGCGAATCGAAAATCTTCATGTTTTTAAGAAACAAATCCATCAGGACAACAACAAAAAAAGTAATCTTGTCTGAATCAGGAGAGAAATATACACCTTTGTATTTTGATGGGAGGACAAAAGGTGATGGACTTTTTCGCTGGAGGAGCGTTATAATGAAATATGGACTCGTATTTTATATTTAATATAATAACATCTTAATGATGGATATGTTTCTTACAAACACAAAGTTTTTCACTTCAGAAGACTGGTAACTGATGGGGATAGCTGATGCTTTAATCAGCTTTTTGGACTCATTCTGATGGCACCCATTCACTGCAGAGGATCCATTGGTGAGCAAGTGACGTAATGCTACATTTCTCTAAATCTGTTCTGATGAAGAAACAAACTCATCTAAATCTTGGATGGCTTGAGGGTGGGTTCATCTTCATTTCTGGGTGAAATATGCCTTTAAGTTGAAAGATTCCAGACTAGTTTGAGTCAAAATGCGACTGAAGTAATGTCTCACCGTCTTTATAGCATGATTTGTTGACCAGTCCTGGGTTGTCCGCCAAGGCATCATTGACATCCGTCACCTCCCCCGTCAGAGGACAGAACAACTCACTTGCTGCTTTAACACTCTCCAGAGCACCAAATTCATCTACAGTACAGATAACAATTCATAAACAAAATAACTGATCCTAATATTTGCTTGATTTACAACAAATAACTGTATTTTGTAACACATAACAGTATCCTTCTTTACAGAGGAACAGAACAAGTTTTTCAAAAGCAGTATTCTCCAGAGCAAGAGTAGGTACCCGACTGTGCCAACTTTGCGCCAACTTCAGGGAGCCCACAGTAGACCACGTCCCCCAGTGCCTCCTGGGAACATTACATTATAAATGCACGACAATACATCATATAGTACAAAAATAAGCCTCAATAACCAGTCGAACCTGTGCAAAATTACTGATGCCCACTGTTGCCACACCACTGTCCACGCGAACCCACTCGTGTTTGTCTGTGAACTTCAGTGCTGAAGAATATGACAGAGAAAACTGTTTTATTAGGGTCATCAAGGTAAAAAAAAAAAACAACAACAACAAAAAAACAGCGTAGAGCAACAAGATTTAAAGATGCATTTAAACGTGCATGCAACGTTACTATAGTTCATTAATTCTAAATTTAGCGCTACCATGGCGTTTGAATGATTGCAGCATAAGTGCACATACAGACAGATCTAAACTTTCACGCGAGTTGCCTGCAAACATTTATAAGTTTGAATACCTGCACAAAATTGAGTGGTGGTGCTCAGGGGTCTTTTATAGAATGTCCTCGCCAGCAGTCTAGCTGGAGTCAGGGCGTTTCTATTTGACAGTCGAGGCAGAGAGGAGGTCAAACTAACAGAAGCACGTCGTAATATTGTGGACATCGCCATTATTCCCCGCACGCAAACATTAAAGGACGCTGACGCGCCTTGATGATGTCATTTTTTCGAATGGCCTAGGCGCGCCAAAGCGGTGCTTTGATGTGTCTTGTTTGGGTTTGCGTTGAAGGGAAAATGTATCTATTGAAAATCTAGTGATTAATTTGTCATATATGTCTGTCTATATCTACAACTGGATGGTTGACAATAAACACTTATATAAACTTTTTAGGCAACAGCATCAAAGGTTTGCGTTAAAATTATTTATATGGTAAAGTGTATATTTTGCTTTTGTGAAATTCACACAAAAAGTCATTTTAGTCCAAATTATCCATTACGTAAACATGTAGTCTCGCAATAAGATTAGAAAAGTATAGGCCTAGGTATAGCCTATATAAAAAAATTTTTTAAATGGCACTATTCTCTAATTAAGTCACACTATTAGAAAGTAAACAGATTTTGACAAATTTGTAACCATAGCATAAGAAATTGGGATTTTTACTTAAGTCGGCCTACCCGTTTTATCACAGCATTCACAGAGCTTTCTGTGAAATGTATAGGCTTTTAACCCCCTCCTCCCCCTTGAATGTCACCGAACGATTTTGACGAGATGTAGCGCAATGGTTTCACCTTTAGCTATGTGAAAATAATAGTGATTCATCAACATTGTGACACTGAGCAAGACAATATCCTCAATGAATGTTAATATATTAGAAATACTAATCATAGCTATCCATTGACTGTCTAAAGTTACGGTAAACGTGTGTTCAGAGAAGGCTACTTCTGCTGGAATCAGACAGATCATTAGATCTGTATACGATTCCGATTCCGTGCATCAGGTGGATGAGTGCTCGTGCGCTCTTACCTGCGCGCAGGTGCGCTCCGTCCTCCTGATTCCGCAGGCGCGCGCAGGTACATCATCCTCCTCTGACTGCACAGAAGATGGACGTTTATCCTTCACTACTCTGGGACAAATCACATTAGTTTGCTAATCGCACCTCAGAGATTTTAACTCGACTGATGAGAATCTTTTTCTGAAGGAGAATTTCAATCCATCCTCTTAAAATGAAACTCGTCATTTCATGATCTTTGAAGGACGCCCGTCGCTCTGAGATGAACGAACAGCGGGGCATTCAACTGCTTTCACTCTGTACACTTTTTATTTTCAAGCTATTTGTTCTGCAAGGTAAATATAATCTTAACTTTGAACCTTTTGCAGAACTTTTTCCGCTTGCAGTTCGCTCTTATAAAACTGTAATATAGTAACCATCGTTTTCCTAAAATACCATATCTATTTATTCCTATACTGCAGTAAAATTGGGCAAATATTGTGTTAGTCGTAATACATTCAACAATTTAACAAAATATTATGAAAAATGAATACACTTATTAAAGGAGATCACAAATTAATTTATAATTTGACAGAGGGGAAAAATAGTTTACAATGGTACAAATTTGTATGGGGAAGTTTGCTAATTTGGATGAATTATATATTTTGTAAATCTATCTTTAGTCTTGAAAAACTTCATAAATCTTCAATAGGTTTTAAGTGTACTAAGCATACTGTTTTTCATAGAGCAGCTCTCCAATGTAGTTATGGAAGAATCTACTAAAATAAATATATAATGTTTTGTTTTGATCTTACATTTACAGACAGAACTCGATTAAGTTCAGAAATACGCATTTGTTTATATAATTTTACTTTTGACAGGATTTATTTGCCAGGAATCAAACTCAGAAAATAAACTCCCCAGGTATGTGGTTTTCTACGTATCTAACCTCTTGTTCTGATGGTGATGGCTAGGTGCATGATCATAATGGTTTTAGATTTTTAAACATGTTGAGCATAGATAGCAGTTTGATTTTACCTTTAAAAACTGGTGAACCCTATCGAACATCCGCTATTACAAGGAGATTTTGAGCTGAGAAACAGTGTCAAGTTCTACATGCAACCACTGATAAGATGTTAAGTGTTTGGACTAATGTTTTTCAGTAACCATTAAACCATTTCCTTGAGAATCATGCATCTGTATGGCATCTTAAGTGTTTCTGAACCTCACAGTCGCCGCACTTTTAATACTGCTCTCTTTGTGCCACTTTTAAAAGGAGGGTTAATG
Organism: Carassius carassius; assembly: GCF_963082965.1. Lineage (NCBI taxonomy): Eukaryota > Metazoa > Chordata > Actinopteri > Cypriniformes > Cyprinidae > Carassius > Carassius carassius. The sequence goes on along the minus strand of NC_081767.1, from coordinate 31,214,806 downwards.
CACTGCGGCAGAAACGGGATCTCTTCCGTGAAGAGGTGAGTATACCTAAGAGAAAGCGACAAGGGACAGAGTGGAGTAACCACACACACACACTCACTCACACACACTCACAAATACCGAGATACACTCTCAGTGCTTACAAAGCTGTCTTTGTGGAGTTTACACAAATGCTACAGCCACTGAAAGCTCCACTCCCAAATGTCTGCAGTGGCAAAACCATGTGAAGGAATGCCAAGACAGGCTCACCAACATGTCTTAGTGGCTAGACATGGTACTGTTGATACTATGACCCATAAGACCAAAGGACTTGGCCAGTTCTTAATACTTTACTCTCTGCAGACCCTTAGCACAGTGCTGTCTGATTCAACTCTCCCACGAAGAGTTCTTCATAATTATACAGCGAGAGATGCATCAACAGGTATTGTATACTGTGCACTCACAATTTGCAGTGGTTTGTAGTCTCACTTGAGTTTGCATGCTGGTAACATAAATTATGAAGTTATACTTCAGTAAAACAATGTTTTGTGAAGTAACACCATTGTCAGCTTCATTGTGAATTAAGCTTTGTATGGTTTAGTCATTCAAAGCCAAATCTGGTGTATTAATTTTTAACAATAATGAGTAAAATCTATATAAGGATTATGCAGGGTTATTATAGTTAACAATAATTCTTAAATAAAAATAAAAACAAATTACATTACACATTACATAATTAATTACATATTACACTTTTTTTAAATCAACTAGTAAAAATAACATAAACACAACAAAATTGGCAATAAAAAAAATACAAACAATTATTTTAAATGTTTTGAATAAAAATAAAAAAAAATGTCTGTATGAGCACAGAAATAAAAATGAACAAGAAACTGTTTCCAGGCCAAAGGGCTCGATTCAAGCAGATGGAGGCTTTCAAAGCTTTAAGTAGGAGACCCCAAATTTGGTCAGTGAACTATTTAAAACCAACTATACGGTTCTTTAGGTAGTTTTAGATTGTCAAGCAAAGGTAAATCAAAGATCTGTCAGAACAGAAACACTGGAGCTATTCACCTTCAGTGCTTGGCCTATCATTTTAAGTTTCATTTGCTTGATTATTAATGTTTTGTGAAATTTGCCACAAAACGTGTTTCTGTGTGTTGTAGAACATTGTGGGTGTCTTAATGGGGGCTGGTGCCAGGAGGAAGGCCGCTGTGATTGTGCTCAGTTCCAGGGTCTCGGGGATCGCTGTCAGATCAGTAAGAAGCACACACACACACACACAGGTTACATTCAGTTTAAAATGATGCTTGCCTCCATGGAATTGTAGTAAGGTACTTTCTGATGTTATCATCTGCCACCCAGTGCTAAGCATTAAATATGCATGAAAGAACCCTGAATTTAATGACTAGAATTCAAGTGGCATTACTTACTGGTTCCAGTTAATCTACGTGACTGTCTTGCTGCATTTGTTGGCATTGGATTACAGATGTGCTGGAAAATAGATTGCTGGTCACAAAGAGCTCTGTATGTGTGTTTAATTAACCACACACTATAAAGCTAGGCAGCTGGTGTGACCGACAGAATAACAGCATACTACATATACTGTATATATATATAAGCCATAACAGGGCATAGATTACATGGAACACAAATATTGAATTAAATGGTTGAATAATCATTAACAAAAATAACAAGAATTACAGTAACTTGATACTCCCACCATGGATTTTTGGACATGGTAGCATAGTAATGTACTATGACAATATCATGTTTTTGGCCATACTGTATGTATTTTTTGAAATACCATGTTTAAAAAAAATTGTACTTTTATTCTGCAGGGATTTATTGCATTGATAAAATGGGACAGTAAAGACATTTATAATGTAATAAGGTTTCTATTTCCAAAAAATGCTGTTCTTTTGGAATTTCGGTTTTCTATTCAACACATTTATCACAGTTTCCACAAAAATAATAAACAGAACAACTGTTTTCAGCATTGTTAATAATCAATGTTTCTTCTGCAGCAAATCAGCATATTAGATTTCTGAAGGATCATTTGACGCTGGATTAATGATGCTGAAAATTCATCATTGTCATCAAAGAATAAAGCAGATTTTAATATAAAGACTTTCTATTTGAATATATATTTTAAATTGTAATAACATTTCATAGTATTCTGATCAAGTAATGGCAGTCTTTCTGAGCAAATGAGTCTTCTCCAAGCCTTTGAATGCTAGTGTACATATTTTGTAATCATTCAGTCCATTAACTCCATAGTATTATAAGCACTTTATTGTGTGTCTTGGTACTAGGAGATTTTTATCTTTTTTTGTATCAGTTCCCAACCATGGTCAGGACAGGGATGGGATTTGCCGTACATGGGGTCAGCATCATTTTGAGACCTTTGATGGGATGTATTACTACTTCCCTGGAACCTGTTCATATATCCTGGCCAAAGACTGTCATTCCACAGAGCCCCAGTATACAGTGTGGGTGAGTTACATCTGTGCCAGGTCTGTTTGCTATGTATGTTATTATTATAATTTTTTTGATACCTGCATTGCTAATTTATTTCTCATTGGCAGGTTCATAACAGTCGTTCATGTAGAGGTTCAGTGTATTCATGTCCACGTGGTCTGACTCTGTTCTTCCCAAATGAAGAGGAAATCTATATTAGTGGTTATCAGGTGCTAAAGGGAGGAATTAGGTGAGTTTGGGCATTATATTAATATTTCATATTAAATCAAGGCTTATATTTAGCAAGGATACATTCAATTGATCAAAAGTGACGGTAAAGACATTTATAATGTTTTATAATATTTATAATTCTTTTTGTCTGTTTCATGTGCATGAATTCAGACTGAGTCTGCCGCAGACAGTGCGCAATGTTTTCATTGAGCGTTTGGCTGACTACATCCTGGTGAAGAGCACATTTGGCTTCTCTCTGGCATGGGACGGATGCTCTGGAGTCTACCTCAAAATGACTGAAGCACACAAAGGAAAGCCTTGTGGTCTGTGTGGAAACTACAATGATGACGGATCGGATGATCTCAGCAGCAGCCTCGGTGAGACAAACAGGCCCGGACACACACTTATCATCTCAGTCAGCAGCGAATTCAGGACAATTATATCAAAGCCGAGCAGTGCTGAATACTCATCCTGAACACTTCCATCCCCACTATTGTCTATTTAGAGATGAGTTGTAACGTTTTAGGGACAATTTAATCATTCTTAAGAAACCGTTTTTTATCATTTCTGTTGGAACAAGTTTATTGTGGTATTCTTAATGCCTTGCATTTTGCAATGTTAGGTATAGTCTCTGACGACATTGCTGGTTTTGGGAACAGCTGGGCAGTTCATTTGCCTCAAGAGAGAACCTGTCCTGAGGTTGATGATGATTTCCCTGGACCTTGCTCATCTGAGTCAGATATGGATGTATGCTTTCAGGCATTGCATAATGGGTTTGAACTAAACTAAATGGGTCTTAGTATGTATCATAGTTTAAAACAAGAGTTAGAAATATTAATATGAAAATATTTTTTTAATATTCTACTTAAAATCTGTTTTTGCAACGTTTCCTGTTTGTGTGTTATCTGAGCAGGATGCCATTGAGAAGTGCAGCGCATTGCTTTTCTTTCCTTTCATCTCCTGCCATGAGAACATTGACCCAAATCCATTTGTTGCCAGCTGTGTTTCAGACATGTGTGTGTAAGTAAAGTGTGGTGTTTTTTTGTCTTAATGGTTTAACTGAAGTTGAACCCTGCTGCTGCTGCTGCAAAAAAAAAAAACAAGTTAAAGGTGAATTGCTGCTCTTACTGGTTTCCCAGCCGGACCAAACTGATGTTTGCTGGTCTAAACTCCTCTCTAAAACCATCTAAACTGACAGGCCTTACCAGATTTTGCTACACTGTGAGATCACCATAGACTGGTTTGATAGGCTTTTTTTCATCAGTTTTATTTAAAGTATTATTTATGTAACATTATATGATTTATTTATATGTATATTTTAGTTTTCAATTTAATGTGTAGAAATGTTTACGTTTTTTAAAATATATTAAATACATTTATTTTTATTTCCGTTTTAACTTCAATTTATTTAATTTCAGTTTAAGTCATATTTTAATTGTCTTTTATTTGATCTTTATTTTAGTAAGCAAATAATTTAAATAAATTACTTAAAACATTAATACTTTGAAATTCCTTCAATGTTTGGATCACTAGAGCATTGGGATCATTTGCCTTAGAACTAAATTTCATTGGGAAATCTTTTGCCATTATTTGCTAAAAAAATTGAAAAAAAAATTAACATAGAGTAAGAGGACAAATTGTGGAATACTTGCAATATAAATATTAACCTTGTGCTAAGGTTAATATTGAACATTTTTGTTTCTTACATTTAGAATTTTAATTAGAATTAAAAAAAAAGTTCTCTCACCCTCTCTATTCGTGAATGTATTATTTTTTCTTCTGAGCTTATTTCCAGCATTCCACACCTCCAAATTCCAACAGGATTATGTTAATTATAGTGATGAAAATACCTTGCATATGGCAACAGCCGCAGAGAGCATGTCTGTGAATATGTAGCCTATAGATACGTGTGTGTTGTGCCTGCAGGTATTTGTGCTCATATGAGTATTTGTTAGAGTGTGTGTGTTGTGTGTATTGATTACAGTGATGAAATAGCTGCTAGAGTTTATGAACAGATTCAGACCCAACTGTTGATTGAAGAGGTAGTGAGAGGATCAGATTGCAAGAGCATGTTGAACTTGCAGCTGTACTGCCCTCACAGTCTCCTATCACCATACTAAAATATACTGAATTTCCCCTATGTTCTTTTTTAGAACTATTTGTACTTTGGTCTGTTTTGGGTTTATTAAATTTTAAGTGTTTTTTAATCTCCAGATCAGATGATGAGGAGACATTTTGTCGGACTCTTGTTGAGTACACCAGGGCCTGTTCTCATGTGGGATACCCCGTCAGAGAATGGAGGGACAGTTTTCCTACATGCGGTCAGTCGGGTTTCATGTCATGAAGGAAACAGATGACATAAACTTTGCAGCTTGTGATGTGATATGTCTGTTTTCCAGCGGACGGATGTGAGGATAGTTTTGTCTACAGAGACTGTATCAGCTGCTGCCCACCAACATGTACATTCGAGAAGGAGTGTTTAGGCACCAATCTACACTGTCTGGATGGATGCTACTGTCCAGATGGTAAGAACTATAATCAGATGCTTAAATGAGATTAAAATGTTAATATGTGTGAATGTTTGCTATTTATAAGGAGTACACAAATGTTGTTTAGCTGTTGAGCTGCAGTTATTTGTTGAGCATTTTTAACTTGTCGAGCATGATTTTAGTGAACTACCGCTAACGTTTTTCACTCAAGGCTTCTTCTGGGCTGTCTCAGGTCTGATTTTGCAGAATGGAACCTGTATAGCAGTGTCTCAGTGCCCCTGTGTGTACCATGGCACAGCATATCCTCTTGGTCATGTATTGGAGCAGGGCTGTACTGTCTGGTTGGAAAAATCAAATTTTTACTAATTTACACCTAAAACAAATTTTGAACCACTAGTTTACCACAAGAAAAATCTTTCCATAATAAACAAAACTGTCTTGTGTTAAATTCATGGGTGAATGCATCCAATGTGAATTATATTTTCAGCGTCTGTATGGGAGGAGTGTGGAACTGCACCGAAAACAATTGCACTGGTAAATAAAAAAACGTATCCTCCAGTTTTACAGAATACCATACTAAAAGCATTTGTATTTTAGGTTTAATGTAACTACTAGGTTCTTTTGTAGATAATGTTTTTTTATGTAACGTTAATTTGAGAAACGTCGCTAGCAAAATGTTAGCATCCTTTGCAAGCAAACGCAAAACATTTGTGTATGAAATTTAACGTTTTTTGGGGGGAAATGCAAAAGTTAATGCAATCAAATGGAAAATTTAAAAACAAGCAAATGTTTTGCAAGCAAATACAACATTTTTAGCAGGTAATGCAAAACCTTTTTGAGTGAATGCAAAGTTTCTTGGGCAAACACAAAAGTTTAGCAAGCTTTATTTTTGGGGTGAATGCAAAGGTTTTGCGATTAAAAACCTTCAAAAAGTTCCTAGGGGGAAAACAAACTTTTTAATTAAAGGTGGTAAAGTTACTTTAAAAGTTATTTGGGAATGCAAAACTTTTGTTAAGCAAACAAAGTTTCTTGAGGGATTGCAAACTTTTGCAAGGGGATGCAAAGCTTCTCAAGGGAGCACAAAACTTGTGTAATAAATGCAAAAATTTTCGCATGGACTCAAAGGTTTTATCAGCAAACTAAATTTTTCAGGGAAACTTTTGTGAGTGAATGCAACAATTCAAATAAAATGAATTTTTTTAACCCCCAGCGGAATGCACAGTAATGGGTGATGCACATGTGACCACATTCGATGGGCGGATCTTCATGCACATGGGCTCTTGCCAGTATGTGCTAGTGAAGAGCCGCGGCAGCACCAAGTTTACTGTCACACTACAGTACTCAGCCTGTGGAGAGGTAAGAAGAGTGTTTCTGGGTATGTTTGTCATCACAGATGTTTTGTGTGTGTTTACTGGAGGCTCTCTCACATCTCTCAGTCTCAGGAGCACTCTTGCATCCACTCAGTGGCTCTGGTGGTGGATGAAGATGTCAGCAGGCAGCTCACTCTCACCAGAGAGGGGGAAATTGTTATTGGGGCCAGTATGGCTGTCAATTTGCCTTACTCCGATGGTAAGGTTCTCAGTTTTACATCAGTGTTTGGCCACGTTAATGGTAAATGTATTCTTATGGCTGAAGCCTATTTAGTTTGATGAAAGCACGACTGTGATCAATCAATCTACTTTTCTAATTTTTACTTAGGTCCATTATATTTTATTTCACATTTTTAAATGAAATTTCAATAAATATAATATGATTTAAGTCAGTTAAAAATGCTGATAAATAGGAAGATTAAATAATAATAGTAAAAAGAATGGAGATATAATTAAAAATAGTAAAAAGCTATTAGTAGACCAATGGACAGCTCTAAAATAAATAAAAATTGAATTGAATTATTAAATTCCAAAATAACCAAAAGTGTCACAATTACACATTTAAATATTTATGTTACCTGAAAAAATAATATTGAATTAAATTGTAGTTTCCATTTCTTTTTTCTGTTTTGTTTGTTAGACATGGTGAAAGTTCGCCGGCTAACGTCGATGTTTGTGGGTCTGCGGTCTGTCTTTGGCCTGAGGTTTCAGTATGATTGTCAGGGTGGACGAATCTACCTTCAGCTGGACAGCTCCTGGATGGGCTCAACGCTCGGCCTCTGTGGGACCCTCAACGGAAACCTACGGGATGATTTCCTGTGAGAAATGGAGGCTTAGCCTCTGAATTTCTTTCAGCTAAAAATTTCAAATGTCTTTCAATATCTTTCTGTGTTGCATTATGCAGTCTCTTTTATTAACTGTGAGTATGTGCTTGGCTAGAAACACAAATGTCACGTTTTCGATTCTCAGGGAATGCATGATCTTATAAAATGTATACCGTAAATGCAATGCTAACACCCTTTGAATAAAAGCATCTCATAAATGTAAATGCTTGGTGCATAAGTAAATGTGTTATTATACTCCAGTTCTCCTGCCGGAATGATTGAAGGAACTCCACAGCTGCACGTCAACGCCTGGAAAGTGTCTTCTGCATGCTTAAGCCCTGTCAACATACCTATTATCGACCCCTGTGAAATGAACCAGCAAAATGGTACATATGTTTTCCCCTTACTTATCACAGTTACAATATTCATGCTTGTCCCAAAAGTCAACTCTACAAAAGAGAGCAAGATGTAGGTGCAGTTACTTATTTAGAATTTATTTTACTTTACTACTTTAAGAACCAGAGCTCCTTGAAACCACACCAATTTTTTTGCTTGTTTGTGCACTCAAATAAACCATATTCTGAATGTCATTCATTTCTATGGCCTCCAAATCAAGTTCTAATTAATTTATCTATCCTTACGTTAGCATTTAATCTGTTGTTTGATTTCTAGACGTTCATGTGATGCTGAAAAGGTTTTTGTTTCAGTGTTTTATGCTGCCCAGTGTGATGTGCTTATGGAGGAAGTGTTTGCGCCGTGCCATGCATATGTGAGTCCCAGCATGTACCACCAGCAGTGCCGCTACCAGGCCTGTCGATGTGGCAGCACCTGCCTCTGCACTGCTCTGTCCCACTACGCATACATCTGCAACAAACATCATGTCACCATCAACTTCAGAGCACACGTCTCTGAGTGCGGTTCGTTGGTCATCACTACATCTGTTTGTCTGTCTATCTGTCCTTTGTTTAAGTATGTTAAGGAAATCATTTGAGGATGCATGTGTGTGTAGGTATGGTGTGCTTAGGAGGGATGATGTATCACCCATGCACTTCAGCATGCGGGAGGACGTGTCAGTCAATCAGCAGTGGTGAAGAGTGTGATGGCGACTGTGCTGAAGGATGCAGCTGCACAGAAGGCACATTCTACGATCACGCTCGCCAGAGATGTGTGCTGCCGTACGTCTGAATACACCAAACACCAACAACCCCACCCTCGTCTTTAATTTCCAAAAAGTTGCATATAAAAGGACATCGCTTCTCCTTTTCTAACTGGGTCTTGTTTTCTTTCAGCTCCCAGTGTCACTGTTATTTCATGGGTTCAGTGTTTCAGCCTGGTGAAGTGTCCTTCAGCTCCTCTGGACCATGGTGAGTGTGTGGACATTGTCAAACATGTACAGTAGATTCTAAACGCACCATTTCCAAATCTTGTAACTTTTAATTGTGATAATATTTCACAATATAAAGTTTTGAGTGTATTTTCTATAAAATAAATACAGGCTTGGTGAGCCTAGTGAAACTAATTATCCATACATAAGAACACATAATACATAGGAATGTGTGCTGTTTATTGAATTGATTTTTTTATTTAATAGGTATATATTTTTATAATTTATTTTGGGTATTGCTGTGTTTGTTTAAATTTCACAATGATTTTTCTTTAGTCTCTGCAGTAATGGTCGTATGGAGTGTGTTCCCGAAGAGAGAGGTAAACTTTTAGTTTTTTTCTTTTTCTTTGCTCCATTCATCAGTCTCTTTGACCCTCTATTCACTCTTACCTCTATCTTCCCTGAGAAAAAGTGTTTTCATCTTAGAGGGTCAGCAGTACATTCCTCAGAGGTAACACATTGAGCGGACTGAATGCTGGACAGATCTGAATCTCAGATACACATGCACAAAGAAAGAGGGAGACTTGTGGGGTTGGAGATAGCAAATTCCACTTTTTTCTTTTTTTTCCCAGACTTTTCCAAATGGCAAAATGGTAAGACCTTGCTCATTTGCAAGATTTGGCTGTGATTTAAAATCTTCAATAAAACTTGTTCCTGTAGCTCAAGTGGTAGAGCATTGCGTTAGCTAGCACAAGGTTGGGGTTCGAATCCCAGGGGACAAATGTTAGGGTTAACAATTGTTAGCCTGAATGCAACGTAAGTCGCTTCGGATAAAAGCGTCTGCTAAATGCATAAATGTTAATGTATTCAGGTTTCTGCATTTTTAATGTTTGTCCATTTTTGTTTTAGATTTAACTGGTTGCCTGTTAACCCTAATTCCCTTTGATAATTATTAGTAGTGCAGTCATCATTATTACTCATACTAATGACTATGCATTTAACACAGTTCTAACTCAAATTGCTAAACATTGGCACACACTTCTTTCTGCCTCATTTGAAAGAACACCTGAAGTGGTGTGTCTTGTTGAGGAGAGTTGAAAATTTAGACTGAAGCCAGGAGTCGTATCTAGAGACCAGAATATCATAGAGGGGTGGACGTTTTTGACTTGGTCCAGCAAGCAACTGATTAGAAATTTTACAGCAGCTAAATTAAAAACTACTTTTGCTTGGACTTGCTCCACTTTAGTTTCGTTTGATATCATACTCTTTCTTTCAGCCATTCTCTCTCCATCAATTTTTTGTTTCAGAGCCTGAGAGAGGAGATTGTCCTAATGGAAAAGTTTACTATAGCTGCAGGGGTCAGAGTGGGCGTGGACCCTCAGGTGTGGGCGTGGCCTGTGAACTTACCTGTCGAAACCTGATGCTGAATCTGACCTGCGCTCCCATGACCCCATGTGTACCAGGATGTGGATGTCCTGCTGGGTAATCGCTGTTGTCTTTGCATTTGGAACAAATGTTTTGAAACGTATGCATGTCCATTGACACCAGAGCATGTAATGTTACACCATCCTCTTTAATTGGTGCAGGCTAGTGGCTCATAATGGAGAATGCTATTACCCGGAGAACTGCCCCTGTGCATGGCTCGGTCTAGAGTATCTCCCCGGAGAGTCAGTGGACACTCCATGCTACCGCTGGTCAGTTTGTCTCACTGTGCTTAGCTTCCATAATTCATGTTAATGGGTGATTCTTTAATCAGTGGAGCTTTTCTGTTCCCTGTTTGTGTTTAACTACTATTTCCAAATTCAGTGTTTCGAAAGGTTATATATGACAAAATTCCCTTTTAACTTTTAAAATGTATCTTCAGCACCAAAACAGCATATTATACTTATTTCTGAAAGATCATGTGACGCTGAAGACTGGAGTAATGATGCTGTAAATGTAGCTTTGCATCACTGGAATAATGACATTTTTACATTACATTTTTACTGTATTTTAATCACATAAAAGCATACCAGAATTCTTTCTTAAGTGTTGAAAAAGTGTTACCAACCCCAAACATTTAAACATTTCTCCCAAAAATTATAAATATTGTTAACATTATAAGTCGTAACAAAATATCCGCACCATGATGCATTATAACAAAATTCACTTTCTGGTCATAATTATATGTTTATTCTATATGTGGTCGTTATTTTAATATAGAAGAAAAAATGCAATGAATTTTAAAAAAAATGTATAAGATTGAATAATCAGAAAAGCCTCTAATTGCAGAATTACAGCGTATATGTGTGTGTGTGTGTTTCAGCAATATTTCACTTGGTTTCTCTGTCTCTCTCCAGTGTGTGTCATCGTGGGTTCTTTAACTGCACATATTCACCGTGTCCAGCTGTGTGTACCATTTACAGCGATCGACATTACCACACATTTGATGGCCTGGAGTATGATTACGTCAGCGACTGCCAGGTCTACCTGGTCAAGGTACTTCCTGAGTGTGGCCAAAATAACCCATGCTGTTTAATGATAGACACATGTTGGCCAGACCTATAAATCTGATATTTGTCTATTTTGTAATTAGAGAATTTGTTAGAAAGATTGAGGTCGGTAAAAAATACAAAAGAACAGTTTTTTTTATATATAAATGTTTTTTTTAATAATTATAAATGTCCTTATTGTCACTTTTTTTTAAATCAGTTTAATGCATATAATACTTTAAGTATTCTGTCTTTTGCAAAGAAAAAAAAAACTTACTTACCAAACTTTCATTTTTAGATTACAGGCATTACTGTATATTGCCCACCCTCCACTGTAGATATAACCATCAGTCATTCGAAAAAACCCTCAGTGGTCGACAGTTTTACCATTGTTTCTGGACATGTACCATGGTAATAGTGCTTTTTTGTGTGGGTAAGCTTAAATGTAAGAGTAAGCGTATCTTTGTGTACAAATGCTGTAAAACGGTGGCGAACCTTTGCCTTGTGTGCTGGTCTGAGGACCAAGTGGAGAGGTGCTTACCAGCTTGCCTTCAACAAAGGGTGCGTTTCACCAGTTGAACATGTTGCACCTTTAAACTGAAGAATTTTTAACGAAGGGCCAAAAAATGTGTGCGTGTGTGTGCTCTCACACGTTGCGGACTTCAGTAAGGACGGATAAAGTAGCAGGAAAAGAGATCTGCTTCTACCGCCTCTAATCTTGGGAAAATCAGAGGGGATTTTTAATTAGAACAGGGCTGTGGTAATGGAGCCAGAGTTAATGTCAGTCCCAGCACAGAAACTCAGCAAAGAGCCGCACATAACAAAGAGCAATCTGTTCCCTATCAGCCTACGCAATACAACCTGCTACTGCCCTTAATGACTGAGAAAGTGTGTATGCATGTGTGCGTCGTTTGTGTGTGTGTGTGTGTGTGTGTGTAGATGCTTAAGGTGCAGGTGAATAGACTTTGGTGTCTACTAAAGGTTAGTGATTCTCTGAGGAGTCTACTGATCTACCCGAGGGACAGACTTTTCCATCACGACAAAAAGAAATGGCTTTAGTCACACACACACACACACACACACACACACACACACACACACACACACACACACACACACACACACACACACACACACACACACACACACACACACACACACACACACACACACACACACACACACACACACACACACACACACACACACACACACACACACACACACTTACAACAACAAACAAGGTTTTGTTGCATATGATATAATACTTCCTATATGAGCTGATACATCAGGAATGCATTATTTAAATATGTGTCACTTTTTAATGTTCAATTTCTTTCTCCTATCCTAGTTTAATATGCTGATATATAGATCTATATTTAAGACATTCATTGGTTGAATTCCTGAAGAGTGTAAACAAAGTGGCTATGTGACGCTTTCAAAGCATTGCTTGTTTGAGAGGTCAGACATACTGAATCAGCTTCTTGCTCAACCATTGGGATGAGACTGGGATGGGATTACCATTCAAAAGATTGGAGTCAGTTTGATTTTACTGTCATAAAATGTTTAATTCTCTTAAACTGACTAAGGATGCATTTATTTGATCAAAAATATAGTAAAAACATTAATATTGTGAAATAATATTTTTACAATTTATATGAACTGTTTTCTATTTGAATATATTTTTAAATGTTTTTTATTCCTGTGATGCAAAGCTGAATTTTCAGCATCATTACTCATCATTACTCATCATTATACAGTCTTCAGTGTCACATGATCCTTCAGAAATCATTCTAATATGCTGATTTAAAAAAAAAAAAATCTTATTATTATATTGAAAACAGTTGTACTGCTTTATATTTTTTGTAAATAACATGATTTTTTTTCCCGAATAGAAAGTTTAAAAGAACACTATTAACTTGAAATAGAGATTTTATTATAAATGTCTATTTCTGTCACTTTTTATCAATTTAATGCATCCTTGCTGGATAGAAATATTAATTTCTCAACAAAAAAAACACTCAAATGCTCTGCTCTCCATCCAAATATAAAAGATGCTGTTGGTTAATGAAAATTTGACGGATGAACTCCAAACTCGATTGGACTCTTGTCATGTCAGAATGTGATAAGACTTTCAGTTTTATGGATGTTGGCATATTACTTTGGTCACTGTTGCTATGATTACAGAAGAATACAGGCTTTGACTCCTGTTGCACGTTCATAAAGACAGTATTATAGATGCTACTGTAAGTTCCTGTGTGAACGGGACATTTCGAGACTCACACCTGTAAGTAAATGTGGTTGTCAATCCCAAAAACTGACTGTGAAAGTAGCCAGCGATAATAAAGAGTCATGTATCGATTGCTCACTACACTTGTGTTAATGTTGTGTCTATCTGTAGAGTGTTGGTGATACAGAGGTGACCATCATGGCTCAAAATAAAGATTGCTACGAAAGTGGGATTGTTTGCATGAAGTACCTGCTCATCTATGTTGGCCTTACTAAAATCTACTTCAGTGATAACTCTGGTAAACCTGTGAGTACAAGACATAACCCATCTTCAGTTTAATGGCACATTTGTCCTTTCACAAACTAGGAGACTGTAATTGTTTCTATGTTAAAATGCATATATTTTAGTCTGTATTTACTGTAATCTGTTTCGATTTGAATTGGTCTGTGTTTGTCCTCCAGAGCTCATCTACTGTTGTGGGAAGAGGATATGAGTTTCAGCTGTGGGTTGCGGGATACTACACTGTGGTCCACTTTCCTGCTCAAGATCTGACCATTTTATGGGACCGCAAGACCACTGTCCATATTCGTGCTGGACCCCAGTGGAAGGTCAATACTTTTTTTATCTTGATCATCAGTATCATTTTAGACTGTATCAACCATGTGTCTTACTATAATGTATTTGGCTGTGATTTTAGGGTCAAATGAGTGGTTTGTGTGGAAACTTTGACATGGTAACAGTGAATGACATGACCACAGCTGGACATATGGAGGTCAGTAACGCACAGGTCCTTGGAGACAGCTGGGCTGTTGGACAGGTATGACACTTCAGGATACTATGAGACAGGACTACACTAAATGTACACTACTCTTAGAAAATTAGGGGTCAGTTAGATTTTTCTTTAAAAGAAATTTTACATTTTTAGCCATGTGGAGTTATTTTTTATGATGGATGGATGCACTTTATTGGACTTCTATTGGACTATTGAGTCCCAGCAGCCATCCTTTGCCATTATAAAGCTTGGAAAAGCTAGGATTTTTTTGTCTTTTTTGGGGTGAACTATCCCTTTGATGTTTCCTGAGCAGCAAATCTGAATATTAGAATGATTTCTGAAGGATCATGTGACACTGAAGACTGGAGTAATGATGCTGAAAATACAGCTTTGCATCACAGGAATAAATAGCATTTTAAAATATATTAAAAAAAGAAAACTTATTTTAAATTGTAATAATATTTCACAATATAAGGGTACTTACTGTATCATTTAAGCGATCATTTAAGCCTTGTTTTAAAAACATTTAAAAATCTCACTGACCAGTATGTACTCTTAAAATGTTTTCATGTTAACCATGGTTTCTGCCATACTTTTATTACTAGTGTAAAACCATAGTAAACTGTACTGAGTTACACTAATCAGCTTTTATGTGTTAATGTGTGTGCAGTGTGAGAGCGACTTTGTAGTTCGCCGACTGTGTGAAGGAGATCTCAGTCGGCAGCCGTATGCGAAGCGGGAGTGCGGCCTTCTCTACAGTGATGTATTTGCTCCATGTCACAATGTGGTGAGCAGCTCTCCTTTGGGGTTTAACAACACTTTTGGCCTACAGATAAAAAGGCCACGTCTTACCCACAGCCACACACAGGCTGGCAGAGCATGAGACAGACACACACACTGTCTTCGATGAACCAGCTGATAGATAGAAGCTTGGAGACGATTTGCTGTTCAAAATATGGCCACTAGGGGGCTGCATAGGTTTGAAAAGCTAGAACATTCCACCATTAACACATTCAGTCCTGAGTGTGTGTTGCATAACCAATTGTGTGTTCTTGACAGGCTAATTGAAGTTTTAGATAATGTTAGCCATATATTGTGTGTGACTCATCCTTGTGGTCCCTCAGGTGGATGTGACTTGGTTTTATAAGAACTGTCTAACGGACACCTGCAACTGCAACCGTGGGGGTGACTGTGAATGTCTGTGTACTAGCATTGCAGCATATGCACACAAATGCTGTCAAAATGGTATCACAGTGAACTGGAGATCCCCCACCGTGTGTCGTGAGTACAAGCACACACATAATCACTCACACAAACTTTTGACCTGTTTGTGCTGTCTGTCATTGTAGGTTAATGGGTCAAAGACGAAGAGCGGTTTTCAAACTAAAGTTGAATTCAGCTTTAAATTAGAATTTATTTTGGTTTCTGTCATATAAAATTGTCAGACATATTTAGAACCAGATTCATTAGATGACATTAAAAAACTATTTAAGGATCACAGTGCAGCCCTAAAAACTAATTAACTGCATTTAAAATCTTTACCAATCTTTGCCACTATCCTGCAAACCACTAGGTTTTACCCAAGTTTTTTATTTAAAATACAATGAAATTTAGTATGAACTTTTTTTTTTCTTTTATATATTTTTAAGTATAGGTCAGAATGAGTATGTTATTTCATTTTTACATAAATATGTATCTTATATGCTGATTGAGGATGGAGCATTATTTTAACATCCATATTTTGACATTTTATATCTATAAAAGTTGATATATTAAAGCGGACATTACTTACATTTAATATACTTTCTTTGTATATCAAGTCACTTTTTTAAATTGAATTTGATGCAGACAAATGAGATGTCTTGTCTTTGACCCTAATACTGTATGCATAGACAAACTAACATTTCTAATGCAAAACTAACCCAGCATTCAGTTTGTACTTTTTTCAAAACTGCTCCTCTTTGCTGTCAGGATCTATTTATATAATCAGACTCTGATTCTGTATTCTGTTTCAGTTGCAGATTTGTCACATTAAAAAACTTAAATGCACAGCTAATGCTTTTTCATGCTGCTTTTTAAGCTGGTAATGTTGAAATAATACATGCAGACTCATGATACAACCTGATTGCAACTAATATAAGTGTGTTTCCTTTAAAAGCATATGACTGTGAATATTACAACCAAGGTAAGAATGATTTATTCTGTTTATTTGCCTAGAATACTTCTGTAAGCACCAGAAGATCTTGCCCTAACCTTTTTTATGTATGTATGCTTGGTTAGAGTTGGGAGAGGGTCCGTTCACTCTGTCCAGTGCAGAGCAGAATGACTCTGTATGTGTGTTTGGGGCGAATGTGAGCAGCGGTGAAGTGTTTCCCCTTCTGAGGACCAACGCTCAACCCAGCACCATTTTCCACGTCATGATCACAACTGGACTATACAAGGACCGAGCTTCCAGTGAGCACATACTGTACTTGCAAAAGTTACATATTTCTTAATTCACTTGGAATATTTTAATTGAAATATTTTTTATAATATTTTTTATTATTATTTCATTTTAAAAATGTTTTTGAATTACAGTAGCATTATTGCAATAGTAATATATCTGGTTACACTTTATTTTAAGTTTTCCTTGTTAGAGTGTAATTATACATTTAAGTACTCAGTAATATTAATTATTAATATATTAATTTAGGGTTGCTTACATGTACAGTAATTATGCATATTTATTTTTTATTATAATAATAAGTACATGTAACGTGTAACAAGGACACCTTACATTTTTTTAACCATATTTCTTTATTGATTTATTATTATTATTGTATAGCTATACTGAATGGGGGAAAACTAGTTTTCCTTCCTCTTTGTCCTTAGCTGATCATATGTCTGCATCTTATTAGACAACGGAACAAAATCAACCAGCCTCTGAAAGAAAAAAAAATAATTTACATGTGGTTTATCTCTGTAATTTATTTTAAAGCTGAATAGTAGCATCTACTGATGTTGTATTTGATACGTGCACTGTTTCAGGACTTCCTGTTGTCTCACTGGAGTCTGCAGAGAGGCCCAACTACTTTCTGTCTGTTACTGGGAACCGTGGGTTACGATTGGAACTCTGGCAGCCTGGGGAAGAGTTTCGACGGAAGGCCACCTTCATCCACCACCAGGGCCTGTGGTTACCTGGTCGATCGTCCTTTGAGTTGCACAGTCAGAAGGGTGTCTTCCTCACTCTTTCTCATACACACGTGCGAGCTCAGAACTACGACCACTCGAATACCTTCAAAATCAGCAGCAGCTTTATCATTGAGGGTAAGACCGGTCTGCAAATATCTATATATCAAATATACTGTGCAAGTATAATTTATCTTATCATC
Source organism: Carassius carassius (assembly GCF_963082965.1). NCBI lineage: Eukaryota > Metazoa > Chordata > Actinopteri > Cypriniformes > Cyprinidae > Carassius > Carassius carassius. The sequence continues at coordinate 31,197,288 of NC_081767.1, read as the reverse complement.
AGGCCCATATTACCTGCACTGATTGTGGAATGAAATTGAAATATAATGCAATGTATTAAACAGAGCAGACACAGATTTCTGTAACCTTGTTGGTAGTTTTTTCTCTTATGTCTCTAATGTTTATGATGGCTGTGTTCCTGCACTTTAGAGAGCAGTTTTGTGATCCCCTACCGCTTGATGTGCGAGTGGAAGTATCATGCATGTGCCAGTCGGTGTGTGAAAACATGCAACGACCTCGATGCAACACGATGCCAGTTTTTACCTCCGTAAGATCATGTGCATATGCTAATATATTAATTTATGTGACAGCTATTCAAAGGGTGCTTGCTAAGGCAGGGATTATACATTGTCATGTTTCACTACAAAACCAAAAGAAAGATTTTTAGGAAAATTAAGTCTTTAGTTCAGTGGTTCCCGACCACTAGGAAGCCTCAAGGATTTAAATGAATAAATGATTAATATTTTTAAAAAATATCAAAATAATCTAACTAATCTGATTTAAAATGCTAGAAAAAACCACATGAAATCTAGATGTCAACTGAAATGTATTTTTATAAGATATAATATAAATATAACAAATACTAAATGTACAATAATTAATCTTTTTTAAATTAACAACCACAAGTATGGTTGTTTTTAACTGTAGAACATAAAGTACAGTTCTTGAAACTTTTGAAGTCACAGAATCAATCATGGTTAATTCATTTTCTTAAAATAAAAATCTAATTAAAATCATCAATGAGGATAATGAGGACTACAAAAAAAAAAAAAAGGAAAAACATCTTGACATATTGTGACAATTTTGGGGTGAGTATGTACTTATTTGTCATAAAAATCATATCACAATGCATAAGAAAATGTTAACCAGGCTTCATGTTCTTTATGCAAACTCTAATATTATGAAGAAGACATGACCTAGACATATTGTTATGAGATTCACCATCACAATTTCTTCAGAAGTATTTAATTCTCTGATCTGGTTTAGAGTTGAAGGTTGTTTTCCACGCTGTCCAAAGTCTATGCTGTTGGACGAAGTGACCAGGCGGTGTGTTTACAAAGAAGACTGTATGTGTGAAACCATCATATGCATCACTTTCATCATCATCCTATCTTTTATGAACATTTATGTACACTGTTCAATTTGTCTTAGCACTTGCATTGCTTCTTATGTTCTTGCAGGTGTGATACTATCTCCAACTCCGACTCCTTACATGTTCGTGACCCGATCAAACAGAACCACAGCGGCACCAACCTCTGCTGCTATAACTTCAACTACAACCACAAAAACTCCCTCCACAACAACAGCAACAGCAAGCACCGCTCCGAGCACAACTGCCAGTACTACAATCATAACTACACCTTTGGAAGCAGAGGATTTAATTGGCAGCCCAACTATAGCCACATTACCACCAACCACGCTCTCTTCAACTTTGGCCACCACCACCACCTCCACTGAAACTCCCACAACTCCCTCTCCACCAACCACAGAACCCCCTCCAGTCAGCACTGCCCCGCCCACCACCACAGCCACTACACAGCCCATAACAACACTTTTTACCACTTTATCCACCTCAACTACAGAGCTGCCCACCACACCCGAGCCCACCACCGAACTAGAGACGACCTCGCTGACATCCACCGTCCCACTCATTACAACCAGCACTGTCATTACGACCGAGACCACAACGTCAGAACCGACTTCAACAACCATCACCGCAGAGACAACATCTGTCTCCACGATAACCGAGGAGCCCTCAACTACTACAACAGCGGTACCGACAACCTCTGAGATAATGCCTTCACCCTCCCCTTCACCTGAGACAACAGGAATAACAACAGTGCTGCCTCCGTTCCTTCTACCCACAGGGCCTTGCACTGTAAGAGTGTCATTCTTATTCAATAGTTTCATTTTATAGTATCTGATTCAATTTATGGTAAAAAATACTTTAAATATGAAATGAAACAATGTTCTTATTGTTCACTTGAATGAATAATGGTCATAATACAAATACATTTAATGGACAAGACATCTTTCTTGTATTGTTATTGTTAACGAAACATAAAACAATTACAAATAATTTTCATTAATTTAAATAAAGCTGAAATAAAGAAAAATAATAAAACGAAAACAGGGAAAAATAGTTTAGATTGGATAGAGTAGATTAGAGCTTTTTTTTTTTTATCGAAATATATATAAATAAAAAAAACTAATAAAAATAACAAAAGCAGATGACACATATCAATCTTGATCTCATGGGTTGAATTTTTTTTTGAATCGGTTGAATGGCTCACTAACTGAATCAGAGAATCATTTGTTGATCATTTGTTGACTCAATCCTTGAATTTGAAGTCAATAAAATGAATGAAGCTGAAAAAAAAAACTGATACTTGCTTGTATGTCTACCTGTGACTCATGAGACTAAAATTGGAATAATTAGTCAGTGGTTGTTCAGGCAACTACTTGTAGTTAAAGATTTAGAATCAGAGAATTGTTCAAATCTAATTCCTAGTATTTCTGAGTGTTCTAAGAAAAATATTTTTGCTATATAGTTTAGCTTTTGCTATGTTTTGATTCATCTTCCCTGAGATATCAGTGATGGATTCAACAGTACTAAGTGAGAGTTGACGTCTCCCGTTTCCCTCCCTCGCATCTTTAAAATGAGTCATTAATCTACATAGGGTGAACACTTTTACCAGTCTTAATTCTTTCTGTTCTTGAGTCATTCCTACTTGCCAGGATGTTGATGCCCTGAGGGTAGAATCATGAAATAAGATGTAGAACAGTAGATAACTGATAAATCTGTCTCAAAAACTCAAGAACAAAAACAGATGATTAATCATTGCATCTTACCTAAAATCATCCAGGGTTGCCTCACATAGTATTTGATGGTTCAGTTTATATGCTTTCTAACTTGTGAACGTCTCTGTTTTGTATCCATACAGCCTCCATATTCATTGCGTGTGGACGAGTGCAGTGAGTACATCTGCTTTAATGGACAGCTGATGCTGCATAATTCCTCTCAGCACTGCAGATACAACATCAGCCAGCCACAGTGCAACCTGCTGGGGACCCCGATCCAGACCAACACAGACCCCTGCTGCCCACTGTGGCGGTGCCCATGTAAGACAAACACACATGGCCATTCAGATATGCTCTAGATGAGAGGTGGTGTTTTAGTGTTATTTATACACTATAATAGTATTTATTTATATTTTAAATAAGCTTTTATTTTTGTTTTTAGTAATTAGTATTTTGTTATATTTGTACAGTATATATATTTGATTTATTTTCAATTTTAGTTTTAGTTTTAGAACTTTCAGTTAGTTGCAAAGGCAACATTTCAAATTTTCATTTAAGTTTTTTTTTTTTTAAAGGTCTGTTCACAGCAAGGACTATAACTGATTACTATAACGACAACGACAAATGTATAGTTTTAAAAATCATTCTAAATCTAAAAGAATAGCCACAACCATAATGATAATAACACAGATAAATTATATAATTGGAATCACTTTCAAAAAAAAAAATTCTCCAGCTGATGAACACTAGAAACTTTGTTGTCAGTCTCCATCTTGCTTTAAAGATCTCGAGGATTTAAAACATCAGACGATAAAACTGCAGCACAAGCTTATAATAAACAGAAAATTATCGTGCATCGCTGTGGACACACGTTATCTTTATAGTTATTGTTCTTGGTGTGAATAGGCCTTATGTTTTTCATCTAATATTTATATTTAATTTCAGTTACTAAAAAATCTCTAATAGTTTTAGTTAACAATAACAACACTGATAAAGTATTCTCCAGGAACTCTTTATCATGTTATTGGTGTTTAATGTTTGACTGTGTTTGTCTTCTTTCAGGTCGCTGCTCTATAATCGCTGACCTGCGTGTGATCACGTTTGATGGGAATAATGTGGCTCTGTATGATATCGGTTCTTATATTCTGGTCCACCTGCCCAGAGAGAAAATAGTCGGCCACATTGAGAAATGCCCAACCAGTGAGGTAAACCCACACTAACACTCTACCATGAAGAAATATGCTGTCTTCTATTTATGCTTTTTACATTTTAATAAATACTTGACTTTTGCTTCCAGAGTGTGAACTACATCAGAAGACCTGTGAGTGTGTTATAAGCTTATTTATGTTAAAATTTGATCTATTCTAATCATCCTAATGAGGATGACAAGCTCATTTACTTTCTCTCTTCCTGTTAGACTCCCTCTGGTGGAACCTCTGGTCTGTGTTTTAAGAAACTGAACATTACAACTCTATCCTATCGAATTATGGTCAACCGCTTGGACAGGAAGGTAATGCCTGCAAGATTTAACCAGTTTTAGTCATGAAGTCGTGTTGGTCTAAACCAGGGATGTCCAAACTCTGCAGGACACCGGCCCTCCAGGACCAAGTTTCGACACCCCTGATCTAAACACAACAATAAATAAATCTGTATTATTAGTAGCTATTATTTCAGCAGCCATTACATAATTTTAAATTGTTTGCGGAGTAAAATCAAAGAAAATGGCAGCCAGGCAAAATAAATTCTAATTTATTTAAAAGTCATTATTCATGCATCTTGTGTCTCTGTTTAATCGTGGCTCATAAACCTGATTTACGTTGCTGTGCAACAATGGTTTGATCTGATACAGGTGTCGGTGAATCAGATCACGGCCCGGCTTCCTCTCACCAGACAGAACCTCCATATTGATGACACCGGGACCATGTACATCATTAATACACCTAGTGGGATCAACATAAAGTGGTACCACAGCACTGGCATCATGGTCATACAGTACACGGTTCCTGATAACACCTCCACTAGGGGGCTCTGTGGTCAGTGTGTCGTACTTGCATTTTGTAGACAAATAATAATATACAGTAATATCCTACTTTTCACAATATGTCCAAATCCAGATAAAAAAAATGACCCACCCTGTAAGATTTGTTATTTAGTTTCATTCTAAAATATGTCACATTCTAGCAGCTGAATGTGTTTTTCCATGTTGCTTTTATTCATTTAACAGCATTTGGTCATTTGTGGTCATATAAGTGTGTGTGATGTATTTTGTTTTCTTTCTCAGGATGTTGTGATGGTAATCCAGCTGATGACCTGCGACTGCCCAACGGTACTGTGGTCTGGGATGTTGAGGACATCCCAGTGTTCCTGCACGGATGGATGGTGGATACGTCAGAGGAGACAGATTACTTCCGCAGAGTGGGAGACAACTGCACCACCGGCAACTGCTCCAAATGTTTCACCATGCTCAACCAGAGACCTTTCTCTACATGTCACCACAAGGTACTACACACAAGCTTGAATACATATTCATGTGCAAACATGCCACTTACATCCATTGCACAAGCTGTTTGTAAATACTAGTATTTAACATAAGCTATAAAATCATAGTTAGCTTGTACAAATTTTAAATAATTAAATAATCATTACATTTTCGATATACATAATTTGGCCCATATACTTATTAACCCCTTATAAAGGGGTTGTTTTAAACTATGTAAACTATTACAGATCATTTACATTAATTAAATAAATAAAAAAATATTATTATATTAAAGAAAAAAAAAATGCTTTAACTGCAAATGATTTAAAACGTAAACTGCAATAGAAGTTAATAAAACCTAAATGAAAGCACGGAAAAGATTGAAGTTGAAAAAGTTGAAAAGTTAAAGTACTAAAATAAATCAAAACAAAATATTAGCAAAAGCCCATAACAAAATTACTGAAGCAAATATTAAATGAAAAATTTAGATGAAACCTGAAATATAAAATAGAGGCTAATTCAAGTTATTAATAAATACTATAATAGTATATAAATAGTACTGAAACAACACTGATTTTACCTTTGATTTAACGTTTTGCTAACATTCTGGGGAAATCTAGAGAAATTTCATCCCCACTGGCTTGTGACAGTTCAAGCTTACCTTACATGTGACCATTTTATCATGGATTATTCTTCCAAAGGTTTCTCCAGAACACTTCTGTGATAAGATATGGGCTGGTGACCTACATTATAAAGAGCATGAGTGTGATTTCCTGGCTGCTTATGTGGCCATTTGTTACACGCATCAGATCTGCTTCAGCTGGAGGAAAAGCAACTTCTGTCGTGAGTGTGTTCACAGATACTGTTTGGATGCATTTTCATAAAGGCTTTTGCTTAAATGCTTAACTTTTGACTGGTAGCATATTTATTCACTTTTGCATATTTGAATGTTTCTGTACACGCAGCACTCAAATGTCCTCCTGGTAAAGACTATAAACCCTGTGTGAATACATGCAAGACTCGAACATGTCAAAACCGAGATTACTACGAGGAGAGCACCTGTTCTTCTATCAGAGAGGAGTGCGTTTGTAAAAGCAGCACCATCCTGCACCGAGCAGACTCTGCCTTCTGTGTCACCGAGGACCAGTGCGGTGAGAATGCCACACACTATGTGTTTGCATGCATGCTAAATAAAGTGCTGTTTGCTTTAATGGCCTGTTATTTCCATGTGATCAGTGTGTACGGATAACGATGGTGCTCCACGCGCCCCGGGTGAGGTTTGGAACGGCTCTCTGCGTGGCTGCTGTCTGTTCAAGTGTTTGGAGAACGGTAGTGTGGTTCCTGTGGAACCCGAGTGCAGTTATGATCCTGCCCCGCTGTGTGAGAGGGAGGGAGAGTATGCAGTCGATGTGCTGGAGGAAGGAGTCTGCTGTCCTAAGAAGATTTGTGGTATAAACACACATGGATGTATACTTCACAAATCCATCCTGGCATCATTGATAATAATAATACATGTTTCTTGAGCAGCAAATCAGCAGATTTCTGAAGGATGGTGTGACACTGAAGACTGGAGTAATGATGCTGGAAATTCAGCTTTGCATCATAGGAATAAATTGCATATTAAAATGTATTACTATAGAAAACAATTATTTTATAAAATAAAAAAAATCTTTATTTGAAATATGGAAAACATTTAGATTTTTTCTTTGTGTTTAAAAATTGTTCATCGTGTTTGTCTGTCCCCTTTCTCTTTTCAAATATGTTTATTTATTAGATTTCCCCGTTTTTGTTCTTGCCATGAATATGGCCTTAGATGCAAAACAAATCACAAATCAGAAATGCACATTAAAAATGTAAAGTGTTTTTGCTCCAAGAAAATGAACCAAAATATGCTTGACTAGTGCTCGTGTCTTTGTGTGTAGAATGTAACCTCACCATCTGTCAGAGTGAAGTGCCCAGCTGTGAGAATGGAGACAAGTTGGTGATTGGCTACAGCGCTCTGTCCTGCTGTCCCGAATACAGATGTGGTAAGAGCTCATGTAATCCTTACTCTGATTGGCTGTTTATTTGGTCATTGGACAAAGGTCAGTCTTCTGATTGGTCTCTACTAGAATGTGATCCGCTGGCATGCCAGAGTGTTCCTGCCCCGCTCTGCAGAGAAGATCAATTCCTGGTGGAGGTCAGAGGGGCACACGCTTGCTGCTACAGCTACATGTGTGGTAATAATATCTTATAAATACTTGAATTCTACAGCTGACATTCTCATCTCTGTGCTCACAATACATTAATTTATATATTAAATTATAAATAATAATAAAATAATAAGAATGTTATGTTATGTATATATATATATATACTTTATATATGTATAACACACACACATATAATTTAGTACTAAAATCTCAGCTTTTGATAATACATAATGTTTTAATAATTGTAATTAATAGTATCAAACTTATATCAAACTATTAAAAAAAGTAATTATCAATAACTAAAATTCCAAGTGTACATTATTTGTGTACTATTTTTAAGCATGTATTTATAATTCTAAATATAAATGATTTTAAATATACAAAGACACAGAAAGTACACATATTATGATGCATATAATACTCATAAAGTGTGTGTGTGTGTGTGTGTGTGTGTGTGTGTGTGTGTGTGTGTAGTAAATTTCCAAACTTTCATTTTGCCATTAATTGTAGTAATCCATTGAGATTTTTGTTTGCACAAGGAGTCTGACAACAACCAGTGTTGATCAGATCTCTGTGTGGAGCACTGGCTGTTGTCAGACTCCTTATGCAAACAAAAATCTCACTGGATTATTACATTTAATGGCAAAAATAATGTTTGGAAATGTAAAATGATATTTCCTATTAACACACTACAGCAAAAGATAGAAATAACTGACTTTAAAAACATTTTTTGTTGTTGGTGAAAATACTAATGACCTAAGACTTTTGCATTGTTTTCTATATACAGTATTTATAATTTACTAAAACCTAAGCACCTTAGCTTGAGACAAAGCATGATTTAAAATAATTATAATTAATAATTGTGTACTGTTTGAAGCCTGTATTTATAATTCATTATATATATATTCAATGTACTGTATATAAATATACAAAGATATAAAAATATTTATACTTCTTTAAAATATACATTATAATGTAAAAAATACATAAAATGCTCTATAAATGTTATTCTTCTGTGATATTATTATGGCATGCTATAGTAATAATTAGCACATGTTTTGCAGTGTGCGAGTCCTGTATTGATCCTGTACCAATGTGTCTGCCTGGAGAGATACTGGCTGTGGATGTGAACACCACTAATCACTGCTGTCCACATTATCATTGTGGTAGTTAAAACACACACACAGCAATCACTGTCCTGAAGTCACTTTGTGTTTTGTAATCAAAGGAGAAACATGATTTGTTTAAAGTCTGTGTCTTGATCTTTCAGTGTGTGATAGGAGTCTGTGTCCTGAGCCCAGTGTGAGCTGTGCTCCTGGAGCTGTGCTGGTGAAGAGACCCACGCCGGACAGCTGCTGCCCAGAGACACACTGCGGTACTGGACACACGCACACTTACCTAGATATCTAAACAGTGCCTTCCCTCTGACTTCTTTTTGATTTGAAGAAAATCAGGTTAAATTTTACTTATTACAGAATAACCCTTACTCAAACTTTCAAATTTAGCTTTTGACATTTTACGAGGCATTTTTTTGTCCCTTTATGAACTATTGTTCCTTTTGTGGATGTTTTATTTAAATTTTTTTTTGTAGATTTAGAAAACTTCTGTGTGTTTTTTTTTCAACAGTTCTCTCGTAAATATAGCTAAACTTATACAAGTACACAGATACAGAGATATTACACTAAAAAGTACCCTGCCATTACCATGAGTACAGTGTAAATCACATTATTATCATCAATAGTCTGTAAGATTTTATTATTATTGTTTAGCAAGGATTCATAAATTGATCCAAAGTTACAGTAAAGACATCAAATTTCTATTATATTCATCAACTTTCTATTTGTAAAAAAAAACTGAAAGCACAACTGTTTTCAAAATTGATAATAATACAAAAATTGTTCCTTGAGCAGCAAATCAGCATATTAGATTTCTGAAGGATCATGTGACACTGAAGACTGGAGTAATGATGCTGAAAATACAGCTTTGCCAACACAGGAATAAATTATATGTAAAAATAAATTTAAAATAGAAAATGAATAATATTTCACAACAAAAATATATGCAGCCTTGTTGAGCAGAACAGACTGCTTTCAATTAGTTTTTTTTATCTTACCCACCCCAAACTTTTGAATAGTGAGTTATGAATCCAGTAGTTTATGAAATTCCATTTAATGGCATCACTTTAAAATGCTATACTGATACACAGTTACATTTGTAACATCTGTTGTTTTTAGAATGTCAGTGTGACAACGTTACACTTCCTGTCTGCACTGCGGTGAGTGTTCTAAAATGTATTCTGTTTGTGTGAATACTGTGTATATAGTGCATTTGGTTGCCATAGTGAATTCTCCTGTAACCACTGTATTATACCGTGACCTTTGTGTTAAAGGGTGAAGTGAGAGAGGAGGAACCAGACCCCGGCGGCCCGTGTGGATGCCCACTGTATCACTGCAGTAAGACTCAAACAAACACTCACACACTCCAAATCGACCTCACTATTCTATGAAACTGAAACGTGTTTATGTGTCTCTGTGTGTATGTGTGTGTGTGTGTGTGTAGAGAAGGCAGAAGTCTGTCTGTTTCAGGGCGTGACGATATTGAACCCGGGTCAGTCTATGGTGCAGTACTTTGAGGGGGAGCTGTGTTACACCGTTCAGTGCCTCACACATAAAGACCCCAGCACCGGGTTCTATGCCATGGAGGTCACCACTGCCAACTGCTCTGAGAAGTGTGAACCTGTAAGTCACATGACTAATTCAGCTTTTAGCAGATACTTCCCCATATATTAAAAGTTGCATGATTTTCCATGAAATTTATGAACATTTAAAAGGCACACATCATGTACAAATCAATGTACAAATATAGACTTAGGTTAGTCAATCATAACAGACGTGATCTACATACTGTTTAGATAACTTGGAGAGAAAGTGGAAGACAGTCATGTACAGTAAAATTTAATTATAGATGGTTTTTGATTCAAAAGTGTATATTATGGCCCATTTATATATTATATTATATTATATTATATTATATTATATTATATTATATTATATTATATTATATTATATTATATTATTACATTGTTTTCCTAATATTATGTGAATTATTTGTATTTGTTTTATTTTTTATTAATATTTAGTTTTATATTTTTGTAACTACAGTATCAGGTTTATGTCCCATCATCTGATCCACATGTGTGCTGTGGCTCCTGCAAAAACATTTCATGCTCATATCCCAGTGAAAATGGGACTACAGGAGTATTTATGGTAATTTTTTCTCACTGTCTGATCCTTTTTGTTGATCTTGTAAAGCCTGACATATATATAAAATAATAATCTATATGCATATACGTTTTTGTTGAGTATCATATTTGACACATCAGGCTTTTATGGCACGTGTGATAGAGGAGAAGAATATGGAGCTCATTCTTGAGGAGGGAAAAACAAAAATTACTTGGTACAGTTGCTGATATTCATGACCATAAAAAGAAAGAAAGAAATTCAGCTTTTAATGTGAATTTAGTGAGCTCTTTAAAACAGTACAGCAGACTACTTGCATATAAATATTAGTTGTCACCCTATATCTTGCAATAATATGTCTTATTGGATCATTTTAAGATAATATTTTATTATTTTATTTATTAATGCTTAGTTGATCATATCAAATACAAAGATAATTGACAGATGTACAAATAAACATTCCTCAAAATTCAAAAGGCTGATAATAATGATTTGATACATTTAAGCATAATGAACCTAAGTTGCTTCAGTCTAGTAATTTTTCATCTTATATAAAAGCCATTATATATCGCTGTAAATATATCTACAATCTAAAAGTGATTTAAATAAAATAAAATGTGAACCCTGAAGAGGAATGTTTTTACAATTATATACTACAGGTCCTTTTACTTGCTAATAAAAAGTATAAACCTAGGCTAGGCTAGACTAGGCTTCGAACTATGGGCGATCGCGCCTTCTGTTCAGCTTCACCCAGTCTGTGGAATGCTCTCCCTGTCCATCTAAGGGCCCCACAAACTGTTGACTCTTTTAAAAAAGGACTTAAAACCCATCTTTTTAGAAAAGCCTATGGCTAAAAGTGCTATTTTTATGTCTTTGTTTTCTTTTTACGCTAATTTTAAAGTTTATAGTATATAGTTTGTTGTTTTATGTGCATTGTAGCACTTTGAGGTCATTGAATTGATGTAAAGTGCGTTACAAATAAAATTTATTATTATTATTATTATTATTATTATTATTATAAACCATATACAGATTTTGATCATGTTTATAATTTAGAGTCCATAGAAATTTGCATATTAAATGTGATCCAGTAGGTTGTAAAGGGTTAATGTAATCTTAAACATATCCTTAAAAAAAACGTAAACATTATTCACTGTATTTGTGAACAATTTCCTCTTTGAGGATGTGCACAAATGGATGTTTTGTCAGATTTGCTGAGGGCATTTTTCAGCAAATTTATCTACAAAAGTATTGCTGCTGTAGGTCAAAAACACACACACAAAACCACGTCATTGTTATCAGGAAATGCAAAAAGGCTGAGCCTCTAATGCATTAATCTGAGAGTGTATTTTGATGTGGTTTGCAGGCAGGAAGCTCATGGGTGGCTAACTGCACGCGCTTTGACTGTATGGAGACGGCGGTAGGCGCAGTAGTTCTGGCCTCTGGAGTGGTCTGTCCTCCTTTCAATGACACAGAATGTATTCAGGTCTGACTAAAATCAGTGCATTCCTTAAGCTTTTTTGTAACAGTTTGTGCTGTTGTGCTTCTAACCTCAGTGCTTTGTGTTTCAGAATGGAGGCGTAGTTCAGACGTATGTGGACGGTTGCTGTAAGACATGTGAGTATGTGTTTCTGGGGCTGGCTGTGCTTTCTGGGAACGCTGGGGGCTGTTTGGAACAGCATGATGGTGAAGCAGTGCTGGGCTTTACTAGCTGCTGGTTGGGTTTTGGTTAGATCCTGGGGAAAAATGAGCACTGGTGTACACATCTCAAAGGCCTCTTTCATTCTTTTCTTCCAGTTTCAATTTCATGCGCTTTTCCTTGTTCTCAATCCCTCAATGATTGTATATGCCGTGATCTGGGGAGAAATGTGTAGATTTCAGCACGAAACAAAGTACTTACAGGTTTTTTTGTGATGGAATACTAATGAAAGCCAGGTAGCTTTACTGTTGTCCTCTCTATTTGTTCTTAACTTTGTCTTCTGTGTAATCTGTGGCTAAAACTGGATTTAATACTAAGGGATTGGTGTTTTGGTGCTTTACATACAGTATAAACAGGTTCAGATGAATAACTTTTGCAGATCTTGAATGATAACAACATTAGTAAAGCAATAGACTCAGTATGTACAGTAATAACTTATGTTTAAGTTACTAAAATAGGTTTTTCAGTTGCTATTGGTCCAGTTTTTCATTAATGAAATCAAATTATATTTATACAAAATCTGGGTTCTCACAGTACAATAAATACAATAAAATCTCACAATAAAATCTAAAAACAAGATACAGAAACATGATGAACATTTTTGTAGTCAATATTCGAATTTGTTATTAAATTATTGTTACAAATCCTTATCCAGTTGTCTTTAATAACTACTAAAAAAATAATTGAAAAGTCATGGGAATGAATGGGTTAAAAGGTGTGGGAACCCTATATATTGGTCTATTACTAATAATAACAAAAACAAAAATATATTTTTGTATTAATATACACCTTGCTTTTCAGAATTTGGGGCCAGTAAAATTTTTTGCAAGAAGTCACTTATTCTCTCCATTTATTTGAAAAAATGGGGAAAAAACACAGTAAAACATTTGAGAATAACAGTTTTTTATTGTTATTATTTTAAGATAATGGAAAATATAATTTATGATGAACACATGATCCTTCAGAAATCATTCTAATATGACAATTTGTTGCTCAAAAAACATTTATTACTATTTTCAGTGCTGAAAACCATTGTGCTGTTTATGATCTAGGATTCTTTGATTAATAGGAGGTAAAAACAGCATTTATTTGAAATGGAAATATTTTTAACATTATGAATGTCTTTACTATTACTTTAGATAAATTTAATGCATCTTTGCTGAATGAACGTATTCATTTCTTAAAAAAAGAAAAAATATCTTACTGATCCCAAAACTTTTGAATAGCAGTGCATGTATTTTTAAACTTTTGTGAAAGCACATTGGAAAATGCTGCATGAATCTGTTCTTAATAAAATCTTCGATAAGAGCCAGTGGTCTTGGCATGGCATGCTAGAGGGATTCAGGGGTGATTTTAAGGAAAAGCTCAACATGTCTGGCATGTGCCTTTGCTGGCTATGTGCTATATTTGCTTCCAACAAACTGGTATGTATTTTTGTTTAAGTGGTGGTCTGTGCATCTTTTTATGCTTGAGGGCACTTGAGGGCACAGGTTTGTGTGTATTCACATTGGTTTGGGGGCTCTTGCATTTGTGCTGCGTGCTGGAAGCTTTACAAGCGACTTCAACCAATGAGTTTGTTATGGACTTGTGAGTTTGTGAACCTGCCCCTGTGTGTTTCTCAGGTGCTGGACTTGGTTTGTTGCCTTTTTCCGTTAGTCCAGTAACACCCACTGCTAGTACTAACTGTGATACAGGTACTCACTCATCTACTGAATTAACTTTATCTGTGTCTCATAACATTGTGTGTTTTGAAGAAAATATTTGACACCTATTTTCTTTTAGTTTGAGTGACCTGAAGTGTGTGAGACATTTGGCCTGTAATAGGAAGTCACTTCTGTTTCAATCCTTTACACTGTTTTTTTTTTTTTTTTGCCGAAAAAAAAAATCATTTTAAAGAATGTTCATACTTTGGGTGCAAAAACTTTTTTTTTTTAATGAAATATATATTTTTCATATTTATTTTTTAAAATAGGCTTATTTTTTCATTTGATTTTACTAATAACGTCTTATTGCACTGAAATGTAATCAACTTTTTTATTTATAAAAGTATTTGTATCTTATTTTAATAATGATTAGTTTTAATAGTTTTGGGGGAGGGGGCTTGACAACATAATGAACTATAGTGAACTGTCATTGTATGGGAAAACAATACTCACACATGAACATCTGTGTAACATTCAAACTCATCTGCTTCCCTCCCACCATCTCAAAACACAGCTGTGAAGTCTTGATTTATTTTCTGTTGAAACCCCTGATAAATCTTCCAAACCTGTTCTCCATTTCAAGATTCCCACAGAATCTCTGTCAGAATTAATGACCCAGAAATTTAAAATACTCACACTGTCCTCAAAAGGGTTAAATGCCTTTCATTTTATCATTGTTATTAAAAAATATATATATATATTATTATGAGTGAAAAGTTCAGTTCTCAGTGGTCCCACTTGATCATTGTCAGACAAATGTCACCATGGTAACTAACATGTCAATCAAGCGGAGCCCCCGAGGTACAGTAATAATAGTCACTGAGCCTGTTAGTGTGTGTGTGTGTGTGTGTGTGTGTGTGTGTGTTTGACTCATTGTTATAGCCACATTTAAAAAGATTACACTGCACTTGGTTTAGCTGTCAAAACAGACCTCAGCTGACGAAGTATCATAGATGAATTTTGTGAAAATTGTGCAGCTGTACTGCACTCGAACTGCAACCATGGTGGATTATTACTACCAAACATCATTAAGCTCTTTTACATGTATTTTCTTTTTTAATAATGTTATGGAACAAAATACTATATATATTGTAAAGTTCTGTATGAGTGTGTTTAAAGTGAACATGAAATTTCTTAATGTCTTATTGCACATTCTTCCATATATATGTATAGTAGGTACATGCAACCTGTCTGAAATCAATATTTTAAAATGTAATACCAGTTAATGTAATGTTACAGCAGTAATTAGAAATAATACTAGTCAAGATGAAAAAAAAATGTCCTGTTGACAGGTTTTCTAATTTTATTTTTTAATTGAATACATTTAAAATGTATGAATGAATGGTGAATACATTTATTTTTTCTTCAACAGTGTTCCATTACAGTAGTGCATTGGCTTCTAAATATTGTTTGAAGTTGATTTAAAACAAATAATGTCATGTTTGTGTTTATTTGTAAGTCTCATAGTTTATGTGTGTGTGTGTGTGTGTGTGTGTGTGTGTAGGCAAAGAAGATGGCAAAACCTGTAAGAGAGTCGCCATCAGGACCACCATCAGAAAAGATGACTGTAGAAGTAATGCACCTGTAAGTGTAAAAAAAAAAAGAAAAAGAAAAGGATATTCTGCTTTTGTTGTATTTTGTATTTGGGACTATTCTCTATTCCTTTTCTGCTCTATTTTTGTTATTTATGAAATACAGCAGGATTGAGTACTGTTTTTCTTCTGGAATATTAATTGTTAGCTTTCATCTCTCTGTATTTTTCTCTTCAGGTGACTGTGTACTCGTGTGATGGAAAATGTCCATCTGCCACCATCTTCAACTTTAACATTAACAGTCATGCACGTTTCTGCAAGTGCTGTCGTGAGAACAGCCTCCAAAACCGTATCATTCAGCTGTACTGCACTCGAAATGCCACTACGGTGGACTATTACTACCAGGAGCCAATGGACTGCTCATGCCAGTGGAACTGATTCCTTGCGAACTGTGTGCAGTAAAGTTAAGATCTCACTGAGAGCACTGGCTTGATGCAGACAGGCCCGAATCCAACTGCATATCGCTGTATCTGATGTGTCTTTGAAATCTATAATTTATCTGCAAGAACAGTAGGTTAATCAAACATTTATTCAAATAAGAACAACAAACTGCTGTTAAATTGGTGTATTGTTTAGATTTTAGTATTAACATTTGTTAAGTGATGAAATGACATGGGGAAGAGTATTATTAGAATCAATATTTAGTATTTAACATTTTAAATACATTTATACATTGTAAAACCAGATGCTTTGTTTGTGCTTTTCTAACAAAAAAATGTGTTTCTTATAAAAAATTGTATTACAGAGACAATAAACAAGCCAGTCTCAAGCCCCTTTCACATCATGATAAAGATATCTGGAGCAATAACTATATTAGCGTGCACACCAACACACATTTCAACATTATGTTAATTATAAGCACGCTTAGCATTTTTGTCATCCTCCATCTAAATGCTAAAGCTCATCAAAACAGCATGGAGTCTGACTGGATGTCAATGTTTTTATCGTTCATCATTCTGCAAAACTTTATCGTTAGACATTGTCTTTTGTGTAAACAGGTCTTTGGTAGGCATTTGATATTTAAAGAGAAATCTCACACAGTTGCTTGACAGACGCATGTTGACACTTTTAGTGAGCTCTGTCTATGTCTAAGCTATCTGTATAAAAACATGACGTGATGAACTTGAATTTCCATACTATAGCCATAATGCCAAACATATGATTTCTGCTGCAAGTGAACTGAGTTGTATAAGCATAGCATATAGTAAACTACCAATAAACCTGCATGTTATTGTCACAGTTTTTTAAATAATAAAATAAAAATACAAAAAAACTATTTGTCCATATGCACTGAGCAAATCAATCATTTAATTGATTTACCAAACTAATTTGTAATATCCCGTTCAATTAGCCACATATTAGTATTCAGCAAATACTAATTAATGACTTATTCTTAAGAGCTAATATAAATAGTTTTGAGTTTTTGAGTGGAAGGGGAGGCATGTCCTCAAGGAATGTGGGGTATTTTTTGTGTAAACTGATCTTAGCTAAATTCTTTGCTCTAAGATGCCACGAAATGCTCTTATGACCACAAAGACTGCTGCTGAAGTTTGACTGACCAGACTATTGTAGTGTAGGTTATTATTATTACAGTGCAAGCTGCGAGGCTAAACACCTTAGTGTTTTGCTTTAAGGATTTGGTGTCATCTATGGACACTGGAATTATGGGATCAAACTCCATGGAAAAAGCTCTGGTATTGTTTTGGCAACTTCTACACTTTCAGGTAATAATTGATTCAAACTGTTATTGGATTGCATCATATTCACGTTAAGGAAAATGCATCTGCTGTGAAGGAAAATGATATATGGCTTTCTGAGAGTTAAGAGTTACGTAAATAAATGCTGTTTTTGTTAGAAACTTTCTAAGATGGAATAGATCTTTAGAAAGCTATTAGGCCCTATTATTCATTAATGCATGTTATTCCAAAGAGAAGATGTTTGTCTTTGCAATCTTTTATCACAATCTAGTACTTGCTTCGCATCTGAAATGCCTTTCCTTTTCAGTTGACGTCTTATAGGCCAGAAATAATGTAAATTAATTGCCAGTTTTTATTTTGGTCATTGTTCTAAGCAATGCAGCCTAGTTTTATAGCAGTATTCCATTCAGAGTTTCAAATATCCACAGACAGAAGGTGACTTCCACTGGTTTGATGGCTGTACCTACAACTTATTTTGAAATGACATCATCGCTTGCACCCAATCAAATGGGCTGTGTTGCAATGCTGAAGAATGCAACTGGAGCAGGATACTTCTTCACTGCTTTCCTGTGTTACCTGCAGCTTCCTGAATGAAGGAGCGAGATACAGAGTGTAGTTACTTTCACTGCGATAAGTTGGATATGATTTACACAAGCAGGACATGTTCCTGGATCAACCTCCACTGTTGTTCCTGGAAAAAGAGCTTGGGTTGAAGTCAGGACTGATCGGGTTGATAGGAATGTTGTTCCTGGATCAACAAAGCATGTTGATCCAGGAATATGTCCTGTTTTGATAAATCAAGCTGAGCAATAAGTATTGCTTGGTCAGGACTGAGCATTTTCAGAGAAATGGCCAGAGAAAAGCCATATTGCTCAGGGGTTGCTCTTTCAATTTATAAAATTAGTCTCTAATGTTTCTCCATTAATTGAAACCAAGCTGATATTAATTAACATATGAATTTTACTTGAAAAAATATTAGCTTATTAGTTAAAATTGAAATAAAAATAAAGCTTAATATAACTTAATGTAACTTAATATAAATTACAAACAAAAAACAAGAACTAAAAATTATAAAAGCACATCATAAAATTACTAAACCTAAACATTAAAGGTAATGCAAAGTATTAACAAAATAAAAACTAAATTAAATTAAAGTGATGTAAATAGCATAGCTCAGAATCAGATCATTTGATTTTACAAGATTTGGATGTATAATTTGTGATTGTAGGCTTAATGTAGCATATTTTGAGAGTGTTTAGATCTTTTTTTTATGAAACTCTAGAAAATATACATGAGATTACTGGGATAATTTTCTCTGGAGACTAAAAGTAATAGTTCACCAAAATAATTTTTTTTTCATCATTTACTGACCCTCATGTTATTCCAGACCTGTATGATTTTTTTTTTATACTTTTGAACATAAAAGAAGATATTTTGAAGAACAGTGGTAACCAAACAGTTGATGCTAACCATCTAGTATTTCTGAGAAAGAAATTGAGAAGCAGCAGGCCAAAATGACACCTTCAGCTCATCTCTGTGTCTGTGTTTTGCAGCATGGGCTGCTGGGTAATAGTACACTGTGAACCAAAGGAGCCACTTGGAAGGACACTTCTAAAAATTTAAATCACACATGGGACACTCCATGGTTTTGTGTACTTTCACAGATCACCACAAGACCACTGGTGCACATGAAATGTGCCATGTGAAGGCTCTTAGTCTCTGTTTTCATCTATTTTTTTTTTTTTTAATTGCTGTCTAACAGAAATATTTGAGATCTTAAGATTTGATTTGAGAGTTTCTTTTTAGATCTCTGTTGCAGTGTTGCAGAGCAGCAGTGAATGGCTGAAACTGGAGTGTGTGTGTGAGACAGAAGCAGCATTTATCTGGTCTAATGAATCTCACCTGGACTTATCTACTGGTTTAACTCTTGCTCTAATCAGAAGATGAAGGATGAAACCATCTCACATATTGCACTTACAAACACTCCAGACAGAGTGAGAGTTCAAGATCTCTCTCCTGGCCACATCTATCATTTCTCACGAGTTCTTACACGCCCAGGGGGGCATCTCAGACACTTAAACCCATTTTTATTGCCAATACAAGTAAGTCTCTATATCTATAGTATCAACTAGGGCTGTACTAGAATAATCGAATATTCGAATATTCGTTCGGTGGGGTGGCATTCGATTTTCAGTTTTGAGATTCGAATATTCTTTTTTTTTTTTTTCAACACGTGACTTCCGTCGCGGACTCATTCTCACTCATGCTTGAACCGCCCGTTGGCGAACGTAGTGATTTATTTCATCTCATACTGAATAGGTACAAAATGCCCAAGACCTCAGCTGTTTGGGAGCACTTTAAATTAAGTGAGGATGACAAGACAAAGGCAGTGTGTCAAATATGCGCATAGATTAGACTAAGAAAATGCTATTTGTTTAGGTTGTCAGACTAGCTGAACATCTGCATCAGCAACAGATCGTTCGCAAGGGAGAAGAGCTGTCAGCAAGCCACGGAGAAGAGGAGACGGATGCGCCACCACCACCCGCCAAAAAAAAACAGCAGGAGATTTCAATGCTGATGCAGGCTGATGACGAAGAGGAAGAAGAACGCGGAGACAGCGCAAAGACAGAGATGGAGCAGTATTTGAGAGATGCTACTAAATTACAGTCGGGCCCACTGGCATGGTGGAAGCAAAACAGTGACCGCTACCCTAAACTGGCATTTGCAGCCAAACACCTTCTTTGCGTTCCGGCCACTTCAACTCCATCAGAGCGCATTTTCTCAAAAGCTGGCTACATCGTCAACAAGACCCGAAGTTCCCTTTTACCAGAAAATGTGGACAAACTCATCTTCCTCGCACACAACATGAAACGAGTATAGGTAGTTTCACAATAGTTTCCAACCACTGGGTTGCGATTTATATAAGTGTTTGAAAGAGCCTAAATATTTTTGTCATTGAAATGTGAGCTGTCTAGCTAGGCTAACATTACCTTGTTCTATTTAACCTATTACAGTTTATTCTATATAAGGGAGTGAATAAAATTTATTACAATTACTTTAAATTTAAATAGCCAACCCGTTACGGTGTCAGTAATTATTACATTTACGAATAATAAATGAATGTAGTTCAACGAACTGCAGGCTAATAATAATAAATTAAAAAAAACACCGCAACATGCTTTCAATAAAAGCATCGCGCATTTTAAAGATTTAAATTAACAAAAAGTCAGAATAAGACAAAATAAATCCCTTATATAGAATAAAACTAATTGTAATAGATATTACATTTTGTGTCATTTTAAAAACAATTCATTTATTCTTATTCAACTGTTTATAAGCATGCTACCGTGTTCTTTATTTATTACAGTTCGTTGAAATCACTGTGTGTTACTAATTTAATTTCTGTTTTGGGATTCATTTGTTTTAAAGAAATGTTCGTTATTAATACCTTATTAAAGTTCTTGCTCTCAACAGACTTTGTGTTTTGTATCACTTGTGCACTGTCCGTTTTCGGAGCATAAACCTGCCCGTGTAATGCGTACCGGAAACTGTTCTATTTAAAAGATTATTAAATGTTTATTAATATTTAAAGAATGTGTGCCACCTGATCATATTGCACCAAATGCAACACTGCACTCCACTGGGTCTGCCGCAACACATTTACGATGCCGAAGAGTGAAACGTGAAGTCGTGAAAGATGATACAAATGCAAACCGACACTATTATTATATATTTAGCCCCACCCACCGAAGCTTCGAATATTCGATATTGATTGCCACCTAAGCTTCGAAGCTCAAAAAATGGCATTCGAAACAGCCCTAGTATCAACACACATTAAATTAATTATTTACTCCAAAATGTACTGTTTTGTAACAGTTAATGTTCCTCAGAATCTCACTGTGACAGCTGTCACATCCAATCAGATTGCATTGTGTTGAACTGCTGCTGATTCTACCCAAAACGCTCAGTTTGAGCACTACATCCTGCACGGGGTGGATCTAGCCTCTGGTAGAGACCATGCTATTCGCATAGACGAGATGAATCAGAGGGTTGAAGGCATATCATGCTCACAGGATCACAGTTTTGTCTGTCACAGCTCAAGGTGGGTTATAGGCCTGCCTATAAAATATACTGTATGTGTGCATGTGTTTGCATCTTTTTCTTTTATTGTGCAAAAGTGAAATCTTTGTGTTTAATGATCTACAGCAATATATAGAGTATATACAAAATATATCATTACTGCAATATTCTCAATATTCTCGCTAGAAATGATATAAAAAGTGGAAAACGTTGATCAAAAACATACATTTACACACAAACTGACCACCGACCGCAACTTTCAAATGCCATCTTTATTTCTTGGCTTAACTGTCACAGAATGGAACACACAGTATTGTGGGATATCAAAGGTAGCGAAGGATACATCTATGCTGCCTTCAAAAACAGGCCAGATGAAGGCATCTCAGGAGACAGAAACTGAAGCTAACATTGAATTTGGACATGCCTTGATGCCTTCCTACCTTGGAATGCGTCCTCCAAAGGGAGTATTTTTCAGTTTACGGATGCAGCACATGAGTCACTGCTCTCCCGCAGCTGTATGCCAGGTGTCAGGTAGAAGACTATCTGTGTCAGCTGGGCAGAGTGTGTGGAGAAAGAATTTCACATTTAATTCACTATGTTACTTGCCATTTGATCAGATCAGATGCTTTCCGACAATTTTCTGCATCATTTTCCATTGCCATTTATGTACACCTGGGTGAAGTTAAAAGTAACTTTCTTTTGGATCTTGGGACCAGCTACTATGCAAGATGGCTCAAAATAGTAAAATAAGTTAATGAGAAAAGCTCAAGCTGTATTTGTCAGCAAATGCCACTTGGTTTATATGGTTGATATTTAATTATTTATTTGCAGTGAAATTCAACTGTGAGTTATGCATATACAGTACAGACCAAAAGTTTGGAAACATTACTATTTTTATGTTTGGTCTGTACTGTATATGTAATGCAAGTAAGCAAGAATTTGCAATCTTATCCTGTTTTACTGGTGAAATCAGGCTATTTTATCCTCAGATTTGATAAAACGATTATTTTTCAGGAACAAGTGGTGTGACATCACATACCGTAATTTAGCCTGCCGCTGTTACATAACAAACCTTGTGTTTGTGAACATGTGACAGAAGACCACAGAAGATGCTTTTGTTGTATGATATTTATGAGCAAATGATTTCTGATAAAATTATTGCCAGTTATACACATCATTTGAAGTGCACGCAAACTCCAGACTCCTGTGTGTGTTTGTGGGAGTGTCTGAGGTGCATGAGGTGTATTATTAATGGTATCTAGATGTTTTTGAAGACAGTTTGATGCATGATGGTATTTTGGGGGAATATTGCTACGTGTTTGATTAATGTGAGCCATTGTCTTCAGTCAGGCATAGCCAGTGCTATGAGAATCACATTCATATATCTGATCACATTTAAAGTGTGGTTTGCTGATTATCTTGTGCTGACATTTAGATTTTACCTGAGAGAGAGAGAGAGAGAGAGAGAAAACTTTATTAATCCCGAAAGGGAAACTGGTTTGCCACCAACTTAAAACATACAGCCAACAAGCACACCACATAGCTAACACACATAAATAAATAATTCAACATTTAAAACCTATGAAAAACATGATTAAGAGACCAATGAGACATGGTTATAACAAGATACAGCTGCACAATTCAGAAATGCAGGGCAAAGAACAGACAGTTCAACAGTTTGACAGTCAACAGTGTTCATTAAAATATCTGACCGCTGCAGGAACAAAAGTCCTTCTCAATCGCTCACTGGAGCACCGAGGCATAATTAAACGTTCGCTGAAAGAGCTACTGAGTCCATTAAAAACACTATATAGTGGATGGCCTTCAAAAAACATAATTTTTAATTTCGACCTCATCCTCTTCTCCACAATGACCTCAAGTGAGTCTGGGATAAGACCAATAACTGAACCAGCTCTCTTGATCAGCTTATTTATCCTATTTTTATCCTATCAACAGATAAGCTGCCCCCCCAGCAAAGAACAGCATAAAAAAGAACACTAGCCAAGATCCCCTGATAGAAAACATCTAAAAGCTTTGTACTAATGTTAAAAGATCTGAGTTTTCTCAAAAAGAAAAGTCTTGACTGAGCCTTCTTTATTAAAACATTAGTATTCTCTTTCCAATTTAATTTTTCATCCAAATGGACACCTAAAAATTTATATGACTGAACAATTTCAATCGGCTGACCATTAATTGTGACTGGGAGGACCTTCTCCTTTTTCTTTCTAAAATCAATCACAAGTTCTTTAGTCTTCCCTATGTTTAGTTTTAGAAAGTTTGACTCACACCAGCTAGAAAAAGACTTGACCTCCCTTCTATAAGCAAGGTCATCACCCTGATTAAGTAGACCTACTAAAGCAGTGTCGTCAGAGAATTTTTGTACCAGGCAAGATGACTGACTGTGCCTATAGTCCGCAGTGTAAAGTGTAAATAAAAAGGGAGATAGAACTGTGCCCTGAGGTGCTCCAGTATTAGTTAAAATAATGTCAGACTGTTTGTTGCAAAACCTAACAAACTGTGGTCGTAATAACAGATAATCTAAAATCCAGGCAATAGTTGTATTATGCAATTTAAAATTAATTAATTTGTTAGCTAAAATATGTGGCTGTATAGTATTAAAAGCACTCGAAAAATCAAAAAACATGATTCTAACAGAACTAGCAGTAGTTTCGAGATGACTGTAAATATTATGTAACATAAATAATAGTGCATCATCTACCCCCACATCCTTCCTATATGCAAATTGCAAGGGATCCTGAAAAACAGACACCTGCCTAGTCAGATGATCAAGTACAGCCCTCTCAAAACATTTCATAATGTGTGATGTCAGAGCTATAGGCCTCAGATTAGCAAGACTATTTGACACCTTGGCTTTTTTAGGAATAGGAATAAGGCAAGATGTTTTCCACATAACCGGTATTTTAGCAGAGGACAGAGACAAAGAAAACAGTGAATGAAGGACAGAGCATAGCTGATCAGCACACACTTTTAAAGTACGTGGATGTACACCATCGGGACCTTCTGCCTTGTTTGGTTTAATACGCCTTAACTGCTGACGAACCTCTTCCATACTAAGATTAATAGCTGAACTACAGTCCTCAGAACTGCTCTGCCTTAGATTAGAGAGTACATTCTCATGTACAGAAGAGAAATCGCATTCATCAAACCTGGCAAAAAAAGTATTGGCATCATTAGCCTGTATACCCAATTTACATAAACTGGGATTACTAGTCCCATATCCAGTAATGCACTTCATACCATTCCATAGACCTCGTGTGTTGCTAATGGACGTTTTACCTTCAACACTTTCCTTATATTTTTGTTTGCCCTGTCTGATGATGACTTTCAACTCCCTTTGGGCAACTTTAATCCTTTCTTTATCACCACTATAAAAGGCTGCTTTCTTATTATTAATAGCAGCTTTAACTTCTCTGGTGACCCATGGTTTATTATTGGGAAAGATTTTGATTTGTTTACACGGAATTACAGCATCGACACAATAATTAATATAACAAGTTACTTTGTCAGAGATACTGTCCAAGTCACTGTCTCCATCAAAAAAACACAGACCAGTCGGTGCATTCAAAACACCCCTTTAGTGCTTCACAAGCATCATCTGACCAGACGCGCACAGTCTTTGTCGTAATCGGCTGTTTACGTATCACCGTTGAATATTTGGAAGTCAAGTTTATCAAATTATGGTCTGATTTACCCAGTGGAGGAAGCAATTTAGCAACATAGCCATCCTCAACATTTGTATAAAACAAGTCAATAGTGTTATCACCCCTCGTAGGACACATCACCATTTGTTTAAAAGATGGTAGCTAAGGTGGTGGAGAGAGTGCAGTGATTAAAATCCCCGTTCACAATAACCAGCGCATCTGGAGAAGAGCGCTGTAAATCATGCGTGATTCTCGAAATTGTCTCAATGGCACACTTCCCATTTCCTGATGGTGGGATATACACCACCATGACAATAACATGGGAGAACTCCCTGGGTAGGTAGTAAGGTCTACAACTCACTGCAATGAGCTCAATATTCGGGTCACAGACTCTTTCTTTTACCGTAACATGTTGAGTATGGCACCAGCGGTTGTTCACATACAGACAGACACCTCCACCTTGCTTCTTACCCGTACTTGCTTGATCTCTATCCATCCTGTGAAGTGTAAAGCCTTCAATCTCCACATGAGAATCAGGTATCCTATCAGACAGCCACATCTCAGAAAGACAGAGTAAACTGGACTGCCGAAACGTGCGATCGAACTTCAAACAAGCTGTTAATTCATCCGCCTTGTTGACGAGAGAGTGGACATTCCCCATAGTAACCGAGGGTAAGACAGGTTTGTATCCCCGCCGACGGTTTCTGACTCGGACACCTCCTCTGCTGCCTCTCTTCCTAACTTTTGCCCTGGGCTTGATTTCTGATTGATCAACATCAGGATCCGATAGACTTGATGCTGAAAACCGCAACTGTAGAAGCTCATGCCGGCTGTACGCTATGACAGGCAGGCCCGGCTCTTTCATCACATGGAATGTTTGTGAAACTTTCCA
Source organism: Carassius carassius (assembly GCF_963082965.1). Classification (NCBI taxonomy): domain Eukaryota; kingdom Metazoa; phylum Chordata; class Actinopteri; order Cypriniformes; family Cyprinidae; genus Carassius; species Carassius carassius. Next base: position 31,171,253 of record NC_081767.1, on the reverse strand, counting down.
AACAATCAATATCCACAGCCACAGAAGGCAAACAAGTTTACGATTTTTAAGTGCAACCATAATCATGTCGTCAGGGATCGCTCACGCTAATAATCCAGAGTTAAGATACTTCCAAAAACAAAAAACTTAAAACCACATAAAACACAGACGCTCACACGCACAGTGGTGGCAGAGTCGCCAGCGAGGGGGCGGCGCCTCAAAAAAGTGATCACATCTGAGGTTTATTGTATAGTATATTATGTTTTGGTCTTCCAGGAGAGACGTGACTCAGCAAGCTTTGTCGTGTACTGAAAATGAGCCTTTACTGACTGTATTATTTCAATTATAAGAAATGCAACCACTTAATAAAAATAAGCTAAAATAACCCTGAACTTTAAGGGGCAAAACAACTCCTTCAACAAAACACACAAAAACATAAGATCTTATCATTGCACAGGTCAGTTGCATGTTTTTTTGGCATGGGTTTTGCTCTTTTACCAATATAAACACTAATTAAATACCAAATTGAATACTTGAGATTAGCAAGGTTGTGTGCAATTTAAAATTAAAATGGAATATTGTAATCAATGTTTGAAATGCCACCTAATATTTTTTTAAAAGATTTAATATAGCCCATTTGTACATTTTTCCTTATCAGACTTTTGTCTTTGAATCTCAAAACGTGCAAACCAATACAGTGCCATTTCATATGATCTAATATATGAAGTTATTATAGAAAAATATATGGAATTATGTCTTTTCAAATTGTTTCATGACTGGAAACACCAAAGGACGTATCTGTCATCATGTTATGTTGGTTGTAGATGTGTATCCTGTAAATGAATATATGAAACACCTGGAACATCATACACTGTGACTGTCAATGTGGTGGCCTCGTCAGGGTTCAGCTCACCTGTCAGTTGAATACTCATCACCACTAAGTCTGTGTGGTCCATTCTTAAACCACTTTCCTCTTTAAATACAAATGTGACCCTGGACCACAATTATTTTAAATAATAAATACGCTTTCTATTGATGTATGGTTTGTTAGGATAGGACATTATTTGGCTGAGATACAACTATTTGAAAATTTGAAATCTGAGTGTGCAAAAATCACCTTTAAAATTCTCCAAATTAAGTTCTTAGCAATGCATATTAAGTTTTGATATATTTACAGTAGGAAATTTAAAAAAATATCATGATCTTTACTTAATGTCCTAATAATTTTTGGCATAAAAGAAAAATCTATAATTTTGACCCATACAATGTATTTTTGGCTATTGCTACAAATATAACCAAGCGACTTAAGAACATTTCCAGGGTCACAAATTATGATTTCCTTTCATTATTTATGTGTATTTCTCAAATTCCTTCTGAAATGTGTACCTGTTTTTGATTGTCAAGTAAAAAGCATAACATTATTTTCATTGACAAACAACACTCTTCAAAAAAAGGTTCCAAATTATTACCATTATGATTTCCACAAAGCACCTTTAAGTGAACAGTTCTTAAAAGAACCATTTTTTTTCTTAGTGTGAAGAACATTTTTAATTCCTGAAGAACCTTTTTTGCACTATAAAGTACAATTGGAAGATTTCATGGATGTTAAATGTTCTTAATGGAACCACAGAGGCCAGTTAAAGAACTACCATTTGTAAGATTTAAATACAAATGCAAGGTCGAAAATGATAGCTGTTAGAGAGCCAAATGCCTTCTGAAAGACTCCTAAATTTGATAATGACCCGAATTATACAAAATCTAGGTCAAAGCAACAATATCCGTCCTGCTTCATTGCAGAAGAAGAGGATATAATGGCAACATAAATGCAAGAAGTGACAATTAAAATGAATTGTGTTAAAAAACTAAATAAAACAATTTCTGTAATTAACCAATTAGATTCAAGTATTGAATAAAGCTGTCATACAATAGGATTATATACTGAATGTTTTTTTTTCTGTGTGTTTTATCTACTTGTATGCAGTGCCCGCGGCCCCCTCGAAACCAGAAGGGGAGCAGGTCGGTTCCACAGGCACGAAGCACGGCCAGCATCTCCAGGCAGTTGACGTGCCATGTCAGATGGCGACCACTCCACAGACCGCGGGCAGGGTGGCCACTCATGACCGCACCCCAGCCGGTGAGGGACGCGTCTGTCGCTAGCATCCAGCTTATATATATATAATATGCTAGTATTCCAGGGCAGAAGTGTCCTAGTACATATAGTTCTAAACAAATTCAGATGTGACGTTGTGAAAAACTACCTCCTATACATTTCTCAAAGACTCTGAATGGGAAACTCTAGAGATCTCCAATTTATTTCCAACAGTAGTTAGTAAAAACTTTTCTGGAAGTGTTTGGTTTGGAAAGTCCAGCGTTCAGCAGACACTACTGGATTAAACTGTCCATGGGAAAGTTGCCAGTGGCCTCTATTCCATTGATCCCACTCAATAATTTATCAGCTATGAATTATTAATCTCCTAGAGAGAACTCTGGATCCACGAGGGATCTCTGTTTTCCCTCATTTGTCTCATGAATTCATTGGCTGGGTACACCGTGAACTTTTTTTTTTTTACTCTTTGAGCTTTTGTGCAAGTGTGTGTTGTTTGTACGTGTGACAGTATTTGATGGATCTGTTGTCTGGAGTAGATCTTCTTGTATTGGAATCTTCATTCACATTGTTTATGAAACCATCTCTGCTAAGTCATGGTGATAAATCAAGCAGACGTTCTCCTGCTGTGTGCGGCTTGGCTATATTGCTTTTTAAAAGCTCTTCTTCTGTCTTTGCTTTATAGGTTGGAGCAGTAAACAAAGCAGGGATTTGACCTTTTAGACAGTCTCTTTACTGCAGAGGCCTGTAAGCAACATCTATATATTTCACAAAAGCTGTTTTCAAAGCCCTAGTGAGCCTCTTCGCTGTCTTCAAATGCAGCATCTTAAGTAACGTATTCATAATGCTCTTCATGGACAGCAACTTTGTTAATGGTCACTAATGTATAAAGCACTAATGGCACTCCTCCTGTGATGTGCATTTTTATAAGCTAATAAGCACAAAAATACACAAAACACACCAGTACTGGGTGAAATTGTACATTTGAATAAAATGGAACACTTTTAGTAAAGAATAATATATATATATGTGTTTGTGTGTGTGTGTGTGTGTGTGTGTGTGTGTGTGTGTGTGTGTGTGTGTGTGTGTGTGTGTGTGTACAGTATATTTTACATTTTCCTCAATTTTGGCCAAAACTACATTACCGTTTAAAGGTTGGGGGTCAGTTTTTTTTTTTTTAAGAAATTAATAGTTTTATTTAGCAAGGACACATTAAATTGACCAAATGTGACAGTAATTATATTTATAATGTTACAAAAAATTTCAAATAAATGCTGTTTCTTTTAACTTTTGTCACAAAAGTATTAAGCAACTATTTTCAAAAGTGACAATGAGAAATATTTCTTATGTAGCTAATCATCATATTATACTGATTTCTGAAGGATAATGTGACACTGAATACTTGAGTAATGATGCTGAAAATTCAGCTTTGCATCACAGGAATAAATGACATTTTAAAATATATTCACATAGAAAACAGTTCTTTTAAATTGGAATAATATTTCACAGTATTATTGTTTTTACTGTATTTTTGATCAAATAAATACAGCCTTGGTGAGCATTAGAAACTTCGTTAAAAAACAATAATAAATCTTACAAACCTCAAATTTCTGAATGATTTCAAATTTCAGAAAAAATTCTACTTATGAAGTGATGATAATAAAAGTGATCATAAAAGACTTCTGTCAAAAACCTAAAAAAATAAATAAATAAATACCGACCCCAAAAATTTTAACAGTAATTAAAATTTAATTCTTTTCAAAAGACTATTTACTTAAATAAATCTCTCTGATGTGTTTGTGCATGATTCATAAATACATGTTGTAAATGTGTTTTCATTATTTTTATAACGATATCTAGAATTTAGGGCACATTACTAAAGTTAATTTCTGTTGCAACTTGCAAATGCCATTTTAATGTAATCTAAATGTCACACTTTTCACGGTAATCCAGAATCTTAAGTTTCTGTAACAAATCCAAAATGTAAAAAAAATAATATTAATAATGTGTGTTGCAGCCCCTGAAGACCCTCCACAAAATGTAGTTTTCAGAAACATCACTTCTAAATCTCTATCTCTTACTTGGGATCCTCCAATGATCATCACAGGACAGTTCAGTTACGTCACCCAGCTCCACAGCTCTGAAGGTAACACTTGCTAACACCTGTTGACCCCAATACCTTTCATATTATAAAACAGACACCATACTGTTACAGGAACTTTATAATATATAACATAAACCAGTGATATGAACAGAGGTGGGTAGAGTACCCAAAAACTGTACTCAAGTAAAAGTAAAAGTACTTCTAGAAATATTTACTCAAGTAAAAGTAAAAGTACTAGTCTTAAATAGTTACTAGAGTAAGAGTAAAAGAGTATCGGATAAAAAATCTACTCAAGTAGTTAGTTACTAGTTACTTTGGGTCATATATACTGAGCCTATTTTTATTTAGATATATAGATAAAATGTATGTAATGTATGTGTGTGTGTATAAATGTATATATTTCATCAGCCTTTACTCCAATTTATGTAATTTATTATAAAACCCTGTCTGTTTACTTAAGTAACAGATATAGGTGTCATGCCATAAAATATTTAATACGACTGACTTTATATTAAATGTGAATTTAACATTGAAAGTTAATGTGATATAAATATTGCTACTAATCTTTCATTGTTCAGAAAGAGAGCAAATAACATTTACATTATTAAAGATCATTTTCACTAGTCTAGATTTCAATCACTCTCAGAAACTCCCAATAAAATCACTGAAACTGTTAACACTGTGAAATCAATATCTTAATTAAAGATTCGTACACACATCTGCACTTTGTTGTTTCTGAAGAGAGAATTCGCCAGAAAGAGGTATTCAGTCAGAGAGCGAGTGAAGGAAGCACCGGCATTTCAGCGATGACTCATCTGAACACATCTGATTGGCCAATGCTGTAATAAGCTCAAAAGAATCATGTGTGATTGGTTATAATGCGCAGCGCTGTATAAACGCATCTATCTCTGGCTCAGCGCCAGCAAGCAATCACAGATCTGAATTTAGCAGCTGATGATATGACTTGCTGAACGTACTCGCACCAGTGTGATTGTATTAAAATTAATAAAATCTTAATCGGCTATTTTTTGTCTTTTGGAAGCTGCATTCAACTTTACTCCCCTCTGTTATAAGCCACACATTTACAACAAACTAATGTCACAGTGGTATCATGTACTGTAATCGAATGTAGCCCAAGTTATTACCTGTTAAACAGTAGACAGCACACGCGGTGTTCATCTAATAAGGATCTCCATCGCTAGCAAATAATAACCTTGCAGATTTGCTTTCAATTCAGTGCAGTTCCATAGCCACGTTTTCAACGCTGCTGATGTTAAACGTTACAACTCTGAGTGAACCACTTCAGACGCTCAGCGCGTGCGGCAGGGAACTGAACGAATCATTCAAACTGATTCATGAACCAAGTCATTCGTTTGCCAATTGGTTTGATCAAGCCTTTGAACAGAGTTGACTCAAAAGAATGAATCATTCGCGAATGTGCATCGCTCATTGTCCAGCGAAAAGTAGACGGCGCGTTTGGAATAAACTGAAGCATTTATAACATTTATTGCATTAAGATAAAGTAACGAGAGGAGCGTCGCCCACAGTAACGAAGTAAAAGTACAGATTTTTCCCCAAAAATTTACTCAAGTAAGAGTATAAAGTACCCATCTTTAAATATACTCCGAAAAGTATTAGTTACCCCAAAAAATTACTCAAGTAAATGTAACAAAGTAAATGTAACTCGTTACTACCCACCTCTGGATATGAAGTTATATGATCTTGCCTTTAGCACACATGATCCTATAATATCTGCCAGATTACTTAATGCAAAGCACATCCTTCCATTGTTTGCTAATGTGGTGCATGTACAGTATGTGTGTATTTCAGAGTTTATTAGTGAAAACGCCACAATCGAGCAGGCGTTTATGTACACTGGATTGACTCCATATACACAATACTACATCCACATGTTGGCCAAATCAGCAGGGGCCACAGGACCGACAGAAGAGATCAACATTACAACAGTAGCAGAAGGTAAAATACATACACATTTACTAACTACCTAAATGAGGGCTTACAACTTCTGAGGACAAATTTGTTTCTTTACTATAGATAGGTAAACTATGACCTGTGAAATGTTAGATATTAGATAAATTAAATAAAGTGAATCTGAGCGAGCAAAGCATATACTTCAGCTGATTTTGTTGATTTAAAGCCTGTCAAATTGTAGTTAAGTTAAACAAAACTCATGTTCCCTGTATGAAAATGTTATTGCATCTTACACAATAAACAAATTTGGCTTCGCTGACTACATCTTAAAGAAGCGCTGAATCATTTTAGATACTGCTGATGTGGAATTGCTTTTGTCCAACCTATTTTCTTTCTGCATGACCCAGCTACACTTTAGTTGTGGTTCAAGGATGAATTGCCACAAATTCGTTGCATGGCCCCCGCTATGATTGATCTTTGGTGTCATGTGTTTTCTCAAACTGTGTTTGTGTATGCTTTATGGTGACATATTGGGAGCCATGTCATACAAACAATTCAATTTTTTATTCATCTGTTTGGAGAACAGAAGGCTCAGGGAATGTGTAAGTGTTTGCAATGTCTGTAACTGTTCAGACTCGGGGGTCAAAGTAAATGACAGTTATAAATGAGGTCTCGGTGTAATTAAGTCTGTCTGCGAAGTCAGCTATCTCTAATTATACCTTTAATTGGGTTCATTTGGCTGGAGGAAATTAATTTTTAATACAAAGCCAGTTGGTGCTGAATAAGAAAATGCTTATTAAATGCATTGAAAAACAAGAAAGGTTATTTGTTCACTTAGGTTTGCTTTCATCTGAAATTATATTTTGTTTCATGGCCTTAAAGCATCCAATGCTGAATATGTGTGATAAATAACGGGCTGTATTTTTCTCAGCAATGGATTCTAGAAATGGGAAAATAAATCAACTGTTTCCAGAAATGGACATTAATAATCCAACCCTGACTTTACATGAAAATACACTACCATGCACTACCATTCAATTATTATTATTATTTTTTTAAGAAGTTAATGCTTTCATTAAGCTAGGACAAACTAAATTGATCAAAGGTGACACTAAAGACATTTATATTTAACATGTTGTTTGTATTTAGATTTTTTATGATGAAATTTTTTTTCTGATTTATGCCACTTTTTAATATATATATGACCACGGTGACCACAGACTCCACCCAACAGCAGATGAACCCCCATAATCTCGCACTTGCTTCCTGCCACTGCACCCAGTCGTTACATATTTTGCATTATTACTGTATTTCTGTATTTTTTTATCAAATAAATGCAGCCTTGGTGAGCACAAGAGGCTTCTTTCAAGAACTTAAAAAATCTGACTCCAAACCTTTTAATGACTTTTGAATGGTAGATAACTGACTGGTCATTTTATGATAGAAAAATAGAATAAAAAGATACATTGATGCCAAAAAGAATTTAGGCACTTATGCCACACCCCTTTGAACTTCATGTATCCACTAAAAATCAGCAACACCAAAGATACTTAAATTATAAAAAAAAAGGTGAATGTCTGGAAAAAAAAAATTCATCCTGCTCTAATATTTCATATCTAATGCAAAGTCATCCAGACATTTTTAAGTATGACCTACAAGTATGATGAAGTATAAGTGTTTAATAGTTTTGAGGCTGCCATATAACACTATATATGCTTATATCCACAGGTCTGGACAAGTACAGCAGTTATAAGGTACGTGTGGCAAAAGTCTACTGACCAATGAAGACTACATCTTCGTTATGACACTAGAGGATGGTATTGAGCCAGTTATGTTTCATATACATACAGAAGAACCCTTAAACACATCTGAAATCTCTTAGCATGCCTCCATCTGCCTTTCAGAGCCTGATTCACCCTGCGGAATCTGGCTTTAGTGAAAACCTCAGAGAAACCCAACGGCATCATCCGCCTGTATTAGGTCTCCTGTACCAATGGCACATACAGCAACACAGTCAACAGCACATCGCAGCGCCACACTGCACTACATGAAGCCGTACACACATTACAATGTGACTGTCAGAGCGTTTACACTACACGGACACGGGAACCAGATTTCTGATACTCTAGAGATACTGTCAGGGGAGGGTGGTGAGTAACTGTGTGTGTTCATGTTTAATTGAAAAAGTAGAAGAGGCAGAAAACTTTAATTAAATCTCATCCTGAAATCCCATGCAGTTAAGGCGCATTCACACATAGTGTTTTACTGTTTGATTTCTAGTAGACATTCCTATTCCAAGTCTGATCAAGGCATTAAAACATGAACTCTTGTGTCTTTACCCCAGATGCATTGCATCTCTATTCAGTTTGCATGAAGCTGAATGTAAATCACCAACTCTTAATAATGGAAAATTAATGACTTTTGGACACTCTGTTGCAGCAAACATTTTCTAATACTTTTAATCAGTAAGAACACATTAAACTTATCAAAAATCTTTTGATCGTTCTTTTCATCAAATAATTCTCAAAAAGTATCACAGTTTGCACTAGAATTCTTTCTTTCTTTAGCAGCAAATCAGCATAATAGAATGATTTCTGAAGGATCATGTGGAACTGAAGACTGGGGGAATGATTCTAAAAAAATTCTGATCAAATAAATGCATCCTTGGTGGGCATAACTTCTTTCAGAACCATTAAAAAAACTTCACCAACTCGAAACTCGTCAGTGTTCGTGTATGAATACACCTTCAATTATAAAGTCCCACATCTCGGCACATGTTGAGCCATGGTGACTGTCCTCTTTTACTGTTCATTATATTAATAAAAATTCAAGAACACCATAAAACAGCACAAATAAGGGCAATAGTGTTTAATGCATGAGCTCCAGCATGTTGAGTTATTGTGCTTCCTTTTTATTATTATTTCAGCTTATGTGGGAAATGTAGATTCTGATCTCATTCGCCCTCTGTAATGTTTCAAGAATAATTTTAATTCATTCAAAATTCATTTCATGTTCTAATGTTATTTATCACATGAGTGAGAGGATTGTTTTATCGAATATCAGCAATTTGCAGGCTGATATCATATTTGAACTAAGCACCGACCTCTACAGTTTAATTGTTTGTTTGAGTGCCTGGCAGCTCACCTTACGATTTGACCTATGAGAACATTGGATCCAGCGAGGTCAATGTGTCATGGTCAACCCCGCTTCTCACTAACGTCATCATCCTCTTCTACAACGTGGAATACTGGACAAAGCATCACACAGTCTGAACCAAACCACACATGTGTCTTATATCATCCTATCCAACCTGTGACAGTATGTGCGCTACTGCATCAGCGTGCAGGCTGCCACACAGGTCGGCAAGGTTAAACACACGAGCGAGATCCTGAACATCACCACACTGGAGGATGGTGAGTGTTCGTTTTAACAAACGGATCTTGAGAGGTGTATCTGGTTAAAGATACAGAAAGAATCAAGGTCACACAGTAAACACATATTTTTACAGCTTTTCAGTGGTCTGCCTGCAGGAAATGGGAGTGTTTTATTATTTTTTGACTATTTTTATTTCTCCCACAGGACATTTCTGAAAGCAATCTGGAAGTTCTATACAGTGTCATGAATAGTTTTTTTCCTTTCTACCTCAGGAGACAGAACCTTTCTGTTTCTCTGTGTTTGGTTGGTTGGTTTTTCCATTAGCAGCTGCTAGGATGGACAAATGCGGATGCCACCCATGGCATGGGAGACATTCTCTTACATTTACTAACTCAAATCACTGTCATGTTCGAGAATGAAGTCCTTTTCCACAGTATTGGGTCTATAATAGCTGTTTTTCCTAAACAAGAGTACCCGGTTCCCCTTCAAAATTCCTAATCGCCAGGAAATTGAATTATACTGAGATAGAGTTGTCATGGAAACCTCCTGAGGAGATTTTATATTACATAGTGAGATTGTGGTAAATAAAGATGATCAAATGCTCAACCTTGGTGAGCATAAGAGACTTCTTTCAAAATCTTACCAACCCTGAAATTTTGAAAGATTGAAAGAGTATATTTTACTTGGTACTAAAAATATTCATGGAAAATAACAGAATATTTTACTTCTTTCTGGACGTATTTATTCAGTCTGTTGTAAGGTTTAGTTTCATTTAGCCTAGAGAGTAAGGCAGCTCGCTAGGTTCTGAAAAAAACCCCACAATATCACGAAACAGCATTGCCCTCCAATTATGGTAAATCCTTTCTCTGTTTTGCAGCCCCCTCTGACCCTCCACAGAATGTGTCATACAATGTGTCAGCTCTGCACCACTTTTCCAACAGATTAGACTCTAAAAAGAATCACAGTGAAACTCATAAACACACCCACACGCATGCACACAGCACATATTCAGCACATTTTGTGAAAGGAGAAACTTCCTTCAAGCTGCTAACTGGGATTGTTGAGCCCTTAACATGAAACCGAGTCGGTCTGATCTCAAAGCCTTTTATTTGTCGGTCTCTAGACTATCCCAGCTTGCATTTCCTCTCACGGAATTTGTTGAAAATAGAAAATAGCACATTGTTGTAAGTTGTTCAGTTTGACTTAAGAAACATCATAACACTGTTTGAGAGCAATCTGAGAATTTTTTTTGAATTTCAGATGTTAGTCCTGAGATAAAGAGCCCAGTAATATCAGATATTAAAAAAAAAAAAAATAGATCTCAACAATGTCTCAAACTGTGCTCAAATTTGCCAAAATCTGCAGGTCAGAGATTTGCTCAAAATATTTCTCTTGAAGCAGCTATATGCTTTATTTGTATAGCTCTAAGCTTTTATTATATGCTCTCACATACTCTCACATTTGCGCCCTTCTAAAATGAACTATTTAATTCCATATCTGTTTTTATGAATATGCTGACCTGATTTCAGAATCTATGCCGCATGACGAAGTTTTAGGTAAGTGTCATAATAAGACATTTTTGTGTGATTTTGGGAAGAATGGTGCAAAGACAGATGTGACCTTCTGATGAAGGTTTTTCTTCCCTGGTGTCTGAGATTTTGAAAGTATTTTATATGAATAAATAATGCCATGGTCCCGTTTGGCTCTTTGTGAGTGATTGTGTCTGATTGGTTTGCAGTTATTGGAGAATCACCCAGCTTCAGCAGCTCAGTTCAGCACAAAACAATATCTCGGACACAGAGCATGCTCCAGACAAACACAGTCAGTGTGTCTCTCTCTGCTTTTCTCTTCTTTCCTTTATCTGTGATCTTAACTCTTGATGATTTTTCAGATGCTGTGATGGAGCCTATTTGCCATTTTTCATTTCCACAGAAACACAGATGTGTGTAATTGCCGAATATCATGTCCATGTGTGTGTTGTATGTGTGCTTTTGTATTTTTCAATGAATATTTACATTTCTTGGTTTAGGTTAAAACATTTATCTTCATTGCTTTTAATCATTATATTGACTGGTTTGATGTTACTGTGGGCCATTTATCCTTTATTTAAATGAATTAATTAGATATATTTATTTGTTAATTAAATAATTAAAAGGATAGTTCTTTGTACATCTAATGGGTGAATCTCCATCTCTGGGTCATATTTCACTCAAAGATTAACATATATACTGTATGTATGCACGTGTGGGTGTGTGTGTGTGTGTGTGTTTGTGTGTGTGTGTGTATGTTTGTATGTATGTATATATATATAAGTACAGACCAAAAGTTTGGACACACCTTCTCATTCAAAGAGTTTTCTTTATTTTCATGACTATGAAAATTGTAGAGTCACACTGAAGGCATCAAAACTATGAATTAACACATGTGGAATTATATACATAACAAAAAAGTGTGAAACAACTGAAAATATGTCATATTGTAGGTTCTTCAAAGTAGCCACCTTTTGCTTTGATTACTGCTTTGCACACTCTTGGCATTCTCTTGATGAGCTTCAAGAGGTAGTCACCTGAAATGGTTTTCACTTCACAGGTGTGCCCTGTCAGGTTTAATAAGTGTGATTTCTTGCCTTATAAATGGGGTTGGGACCATCCGTTGTGTTGTGCAGAAGTCAGGTGGATACACAGCTGATAGTCCTACTGAATAGACTGTTAGAATTTGTATTATGGCAAGAAAAAAGCAGCTAAGTACAGGAAAACGAGTGGCCATCATTACTTTAAGAAATGAAGGTCAGTCAGTCCGAAAAATTGGGAAAACTTTGAAAGTGTCCCCAAGTGCAGTCACAAAAACCATCAAGCGCTACAAAGAAACTGGCTCACATGCGGACCGCCCCAGGAAAGGAAGACCAAGAGTCACCTCTGCTGCGAAGGATAAGTTCATCCGAGTCACCAGCCTCAGAAATCACAGGTTAACAGCAGCTCAGATTAGAGACCAGGTCAATGGCACACGGAGTTCTAGCAGCAGACACATCTCTAGAACAACTGTTAAGAGGAGACTGTGTGAATCAGGCCTTCATGGTAGAATATCTGCTAGGAAACCACTGCTAAAGAAAGGCAACAAGCAGAAGAGACTTGTTTGGGCTAAAGAACACCAGGAATGGACATTAGACCAGTGGAAATCTGTACTTTGGTCTGATGAGTCCAAATTTGAGATATTTGGTTCCAACCAAGTGTTTTTGTGCGACGCAGAAAAGGTGAACGGATGGACTCTACATGCCTGGTTCCCACCGTGAAACACAGAGGAGGAGGTGTGATGGTGTGGGGGTGCTTTGCTGGTGACACTGTTGGGGATTTATTCAAAATTAACCACAGCATCTTGCAGCGGCATGCTACTCCATCCGGTTTGCGTTTAGTTGGGACCATTTATTTTTCAACAGGACAATGACCCCAAACACACCTCCAGGCTGTGTAAGGGCTATTTGACCAAGAAGGAGAGTGATGGGGTGCTGCGCCAGATGACCTGGTCTCCACAGTCACCGGACCTGAACCCAATCGAGATGGTTTGGGGTGAGCTGGACCACAGACTGAAGGCAAAAGGGCCAACAAGTGCTAAGCATCTCTCGGGGAACTCCTTCAAGACTGTTGGAAGACCATTTCAGGTGACTACCTCTTGAAGCTCATCAAGAGAATGCCAAGAGTGTGCAAAGCAGTAATCAAAGCAAAAGGTGGCTACTTTGAAGAACCTAGAATATGACATATTTTCAGTTGTTTCACACTTTATGTATATAATTCCACATGTGTTAATTCATAGTTTTGATGCCTTCAGTGTGAATCTACAATTTTCATAGTCATGAAAACTCTTTGAATGAGGTGTGTCCAAACTCTTGGTCTGTACTGTGTGTGTGTATATATATAACTATTATTTTAAAAATATTAAGTTAATTATAAATTTATTTTGTATAAAGTAAATTTTAGCACCTTGATGACTTTTTTTTTTTTTTTTTTTTTTCTCCATTTACCACACAGTCACCATCACCAAAACTACCACAGACAGCATTTACCTCTTCACCAAGCTCAGGAAGGATTTTCCCTACTTAATAAGAATCACTCCTGCAACCGGTGCAGAATCTGCCGTAAACCACACTGCAATGCTATTCCTGTGAACAGATGAAGATGGTACGCATCACTTCCTGTATTTAACATGCACATGTATAGAATGCATAATTACTGATTGAAAACTCTTTTGTGTCAGTGTTTTGACAGTGCCATGTTCTTCTCCATTGCCTGTAGCTAGTAGGGATCTCTTCAGCACCTCCAGTTCTCCCCAGTGGAGGCCAGTGGCGAGATTAAAGATTATGCTTTAGTTTTACAGGGTCCTGGGACCGTCAATGAAACCTACAGCACTGAAACCCACCTAATGCTTTACCTTACAATCTCTCCATCACCTGCATAGGTGTCGGACCCTCTGTGATTATTCCAACTAATCTGTTCAAAAGATTTTCAGTATTTAAATATTAAAATTCAGATTTGGAGTTTATTTGATATTTGAAATTTAAAAACAGTACATTTGAAAAGTCTGTTATTTGATCTTTGAAAATTTGAAGTTTTTTAAACATCGAATCTTTAAGGCATGGCTTTGAACTTTGAATTCAGAATAAGTTTGACATTTGAAATTGAAAAAAGGAAATCTTAAGTCAAAGTTGAAGAAAACAACAACTTATATTCAGTTGGGACAAACCATCAGTCATCTCAGGGCCCACCACATACATCATTGACATCACTGCTGAGTTGCTGAGTGGTATTCAGAGGAGATCGGAGTGGTGGTTGTCAGGAACCTGACAGCATTTACCCTGTACTCTATTGTCATCACCACCTTCACAGAACAGCTTTCCAACGCTCGCACAGATGGCAAAGCATCTGAACTCATCCTCGTCAGAACCCTGGAGGACAGTGAGGATGTTTGTGCATGCTTGATTATCAGATATCAGAATACCATGACGGCCATTAAAGATGGACTGAAGGGTGAATTCAGTTGCAGCAGTAGGAAACTAAAACCTAAACATTTTAGGAGCCTTTACACCAACTTTTTTTTCACTTGGTTGGATTGTTTGCTCCAAAGTGCATCTGCAGCCTCTTCCCCTAAATGCACAGATCTCTTTCTCTTTCATTCACTCAAAGGCAAATGAAAAAGGTACAAAGCTGTCACTGGGGCAGTACCCTAAGATACAAAACCTAAAAAGTACATCTTTGTATCCTATTTACCCCTAAATAGTACATACTGTATTAGTACCTCAAAGGTACATATTAAGAGTTTAAAAATACATTATTTGTAAATAAAGTACATGTTACATATTAGTGCCTTTTGAAAGGGTACCTCCCCAAAGACCGCTTTTGTACCCTTTTTTTCTGAGAGTGTACTGAACTATGGTACGTTTGCATCATCTGATACCACTGTGAGCACTGGCAGCAGCTATTTAAAGCTGTATCTAGGTAACAACAAAGAAGCAGTGCCAAAAAATGGAAAGCAATGTTTGCATTATGTTTTTATTCCTTCTGGTTTTAAATTCTGAAACTCCACTTGCACAGAATGGTACTTGTTGCTGTTTGCTGACTTTCACACTTAGGCTAAATGCATTTCTTTTGTACTTGTTGCAGATAGCAGCCATGAATGGAGCCGGTTTAGGACCAAGTTCAGAGGTTCAGGTCACCACAGGTGTGAAAGGTATGAGAAAACTCAATGCTTTGTAAGTTAGCTGTACTATTTTGCTGAAGTGACTTTAATTTTAAGATTCTGGCGGGTTTATTTCGGGCCACCCAAAGTTGAAGAGGCCACTGGCTGCTGTGAACAATCATCATCTCTACCTCCAAGACCATCACCATTAAGATGCCTGAATGTTTCTTTACAGATGACCATGGACCAATCCAAAAAGTCCAGGTCATTGTTTCTGAACCAGCAGGTATTAAAAATGTACATTTAACACTAGCAGTAATGGCACTTTAATTTTCTTTTTCTTTTTTAAAAATATTAATACTTTTATTCAGCAAGAATGCATTAAACTGATCAAAGGTGAAAGTAAAGACATTTATAATTGTGCAAAAGATTTCTAGTTCTTTTGAAAGTTCTATTCAACGAGTACTCCTGAAAAAAAAAATGTTTAGAACACTGATAAAAATAAGAAATTATTCTTGAGCATAGAAATAATTTTTAAAGTCTGCTGAAAATTTGGCTTTACATCACAGGAATAAATTACATTTTAAAATATATTCAAAATCGTTATTTCACAATATTACAGTTTTTACTGAAATTGATCAAGAGACTTCTTTCAAAACATTAGAAGGGTATATTGTTATATTTTTGTTCTAATGTTAATGCATACGGTTGTCACGTTCGATGATACAGGAAAACAAGGAGAGATCCAATTGCAGGTATGATGTTTATTTGAGGGCAATTCCAAAGGGGTAAACAGTCCAGGCAGGGTCAAAACCAGAATATCCAAACAAACAAGAAAACGGAACAGAACACACCGCAAGGGCAAGACTACGGATAGTATCAAACACTAGACAAGGACTCCGTGACACAGACTCAGACAGACCGGGTATAAATCCACAGAAGGATGATGAGGGAACTGGAGACAGGTGGGGAACAATCAATAAACTCAAACAAGGAGGAAGGTGACCAAATAAGGGAACAGGAAGTGATAAGGTGACAGACACCGTGGAAAAGGAGGACACCTAGTGGAAACCCAGGGAACACAACCCAGACACTGTGACAGTACCCCCCCTCTACGGAGCGGCTCCCAGACGCTCCAAGACAGACACAAAACCTAGACCAGGAGGGAGGCGGACAGGTGGAGGCTCAGGGGGAGGGATGGAGGGCCAGAAAAGAAAAACATGGGGAATCGGCACCAGAATGCAAACACAAAACAGGAAGACCAGGAGGGAGGAGGACC
The DNA here is from genome assembly GCF_963082965.1 of Carassius carassius. Lineage (NCBI taxonomy): Eukaryota > Metazoa > Chordata > Actinopteri > Cypriniformes > Cyprinidae > Carassius > Carassius carassius. Next base: position 31,154,813 of record NC_081767.1, on the reverse strand, counting down.
GGAGGAGGTTCAGGGGGAGGGACGGAGGGCCAGACTAACAGAGGGGAACAGGGACAGAAGTGAAAACAAACAACAACAACATGAAGCCCCCCCAGGGCGGAGCAGAAGACCACCACCACCGTGTGGTCAGGGCGGAAGCCCCCAGGGCGGAGCAGAAGACCACCACACCCCTGTGGTCAAGGCGGAAACCCTCCAGGGTGGAGCAGAAGACCACCATATCCTTGTGGTCGAGGCTGGAGTTCCCCAGGGTGGGGCAGAAGACCACCACCACCGTGTGGTCAGGGTGGAAGCCCCCCAGGTCGGAGCAGAAGACCATCACATCCGTGCGGCCAGACCAACGGGAGGATGAAACTCTGGTAATCCCATGGTGTTTATACTGTATTCCAAAGGATCGGTGCTGACTTGACTCTGCTCATGAAGATTATTGGTGACTTGACTCGGTCCTTGAAGATCACCAGTGACTTGACTCGGTCCTTGAAGATCACCAGTGACTTGACCCGACTCTGAAAGGTTCACGGTGACTAGCCTTGTCTCTGGAAAGTCCATGGTACCTAGCCCTGGCTCTGGAAGGTCAGCGGTGACTATCCCTGACTCTGTAAGGTCATCGGTGACTAGCCCTGACTCTGGAAGGTCATCGGCAGAGGTGGAAAGTAACGAATTACATTTACTCGCGTTACTGTAATTGAGTAGCTTTTTTGTGTACTAATACTTTTTAAAGTAATTTTTTAAATCTGTAATTTTACTTTTACTTAAGTATATTTTGTTTGAAGTATTGTACTTCGCTACATTTTAAAACACATTAATTACTGAGTAAAAAAAATAAATAAATAAAAATCGCTCCCTGGAAACTACGGCAGTAAATAATGGGCAGGAGAGCAAACTGGCGCTACAATCACGAGAAAGATGCAGACGGACAAAACAGGCATCAGTGGTGCAGACACCACTGAAAACTAAACCCCGTCATATTCTGAAGTTGAACTCGAAGGAAATGAAGTGAACCCCTGGCCATATGTATGCTCTATTATGCTGTGTAAGCTGTACTTGCCTAGGAAGACCAAACTAGCAGCTTATAAAATCTCGACAAGACATCAACCTTTCGCAAGAATGTAGAGGTAAGCTAAATAATTGCATCGTTGCATTGGTGGTTAAAATGAAGCTTTGACATTTTAGCAAGAGGTTTTGCACAAATTAGCCAAAAAGACAGTGGTGAGGAGTGTGCTATTTTTGTTTTAATGATGTGCGCGCGCATTTATAGTGCGTTCTTTTCACTGTGTGATTCAGTCTCCTAAAATCCATTTAGAATGATCACAAAATTGAAGATATAGGGGCAGAAAATTAACATTTATATAATTTCATATATTAAATCAAAATCACACAAAGAATGCCATCTTTTCCTCCAAAAATCATCATGAATATATACATACATATATATAACAGTTCAGTAAACAAGTTAATTAAGAGACTTGCGTTTTAGACACCATATTGCCTTTTTTTAGCTCTATTTCTACAACAGAAACAATTCCAAACACAGCCACCAAAGCACAGTTTTGCGTCTCTGAGCAACGTGACAGTGTTTCGTTCCTGAATGAATCAACCGTTTAAATGATTCGGTTCAATCGCAATGACTCACTTATTAACAGTGACTTGCTGACACATACTGGCCATTTTAATTTCACATTTAAAGTATCTTTTGATTTTTTTTTTAAATAATTAATTTCTTATCATTTCAAATGAGTATTCAACATTTTATGTCTTGTATATCAAAACATTATTCATGCATTTGTAACTGCAGGTTAAATGCATTCTTGTCCTGCACTAAAGAGTGTAATACATCTTAATGCCACTTCCAATTAATCTTCTGCATTTCTTCTGCATTAAAATATGAGTTTGTTGATACTGATTTGCCTGGTAACAGCCCAAATGTCTTATTATTCTAAATAACTGATTCCTTTAATTAAAAACAACTAGTTTGAGATTAATAGACCTATCCCAGGGGTGTCAAACTCAGTTCCTGGAGGGCCGTAGCCCTGCAGAGTTTAGTTCTAACCCTGCTCCAGCACACATATCATGTAGTTTTCAAATAAACCTAAATGATTAGATTAGCTGGATCAGGTGTGTTTAATTAGGGTTAAATCTAAACTGTGCAGGACTGTGGCCCTCCAGGAACTGAGTTTGACACCCTTGGCCTGTCCCATTTTGAGTCCCTCCCACTGTTAAAATGTAACTAAATGTAACTAAAGTAATTTTTGCTCTGAGTAAATTTTAAATGAGCTACTTTTTACTTTTACTTGAGTAGATTTTTAGACTGGTACTTTTACTTGTACTTAAGTAAAATTTCATTAATGTAATGGTACTTTTACTTGAGTAGAATATTTTTGTACTCTTTCCACCTCTGGTCATCGGTGACTAGCCCTGACTCTGGAAGGTCATCGGTGACTAGCCCTGACTCTGGAAGGTCATCGGTGACTAGCCCTGACTCTGGAAGGTCATCGGTGACTAGCCCTGACTCCGGAAGGTCAGCGGTGACTAGCCCTGACTCCGGAAGGTCAGCGGTGACTAGCCCTGACTCGACTCTGAAGAGTTCACTGTAACCTGACTCGACTCTGGAGGGTCAACTGGAACCTGACTCGACTCTGGAGGGTCAACTGGAACCTGACTCGACTCTGGAGGGTCAACTGGAACCTGACTCGACTCTGGAGGGTCAACAGGAACTAGCCCTGACTCTAGAGGGTCAATGGTAACTAACCCTGACTCTGGAAGGTCGACGGTGACTAACCCTGACTCTGGAGGGTCAACCGGCACCTTACTTGACTTGGGAAGGTCAACAGGAATCTGACTTGACTCCGGAAAGGCCTCGGGCACTGCCTCGGCCTCCGGAACAGCATCGGGCACCGTCTCGGCCTCCAGAACACTAACGGACACTGCCTCGGCATCAGGCACCGCCTTGGCCTCCGGAACGGCCTCGAGCACCGCCTCGGGAATGTCCTCCGGGCTTTGAGGAACTGTAGACGCCTGTCTCCTCTTCCTCCGCCCTCTATGATGGCGAGTCGGTGGCACTTTGTCAGGCGTTGAGTCGGCCATCTTGTGCTGTGGCGCTGGGCTGGCGGCCATCTTGTGCTGTGGCTCTAAGCTGGCGGCCATCTTGTGCTGTGGCGCTGGGCTGGCGGCCATCTTGTGCTGTGGCGCTGGGCTGGCGGCCATCTTGTGCTGTGGCTCTGGGCTGGCGGCCATCTTGTGCTGTGGCGCTGGGCTGGCGGCCATTTTGTGCTGTGGCGCTGGGCTGGCGGCCATCTTGTGCTGAGGCGCTGGCTCAGCAGCCATGACGTGAACTGTCTTGGGAATCTCTAGGATCTTTGATAACATCTCGAAGTAATCGAGAAAGGTGTCAGCGGCCATCCTGGGCGTTGGTGCTGAGCTGGCTTCCATCTTGCCTCGTGGTGCGGGGTTGGTGGCCATGCACCGCAGCGGCACTGGGTTGGCGGCCATCTTGTGCTGTGGTGCTGGACCTGCGGCCATCATGGGCAGTGTCGCTGGCTTTCTCCTTCTGCCCTGGTGAGACGGCGGCTCTGGTCTCTCCCACGTGAGCCCCGAGTCGAAGGGGGGCCATGGTGGAGAGCGATGCTTAGCTTCCTCTCGCCCACCTCCTCCTCGGCGACCTCCCCTGGTCCCGCGAAACACGACCAGGCGGGTTCCCTCAAACAGATTAGTTCTCTCCCGTTCGGTGGCTGGGGAAGAAGCGTTAATCGACATACCGCTGGATCTCAAGGGGACGGAGTCCTTCTGTCACGTTCGATGATACAGGAAAACAAGGAGAGATCCAATTGCAGGTATGATGTTTATTTGAGGGCAATTCCAAAGGGGTAAACAGTCCAGGCAGGGTCAAAACCAGAATATCCAAACAAACAAGAAAACAGAACAGAACACACGGCAAGGGCAAGACTACGGATAGTATCAAACACTAGACAAGGACTCCGTGACACAGACTCAGACAGACCGGGTATAAATACACAGAAGGATGATGAGGGAACTGGAGACCGGTGGGGAACAATCAATAAACTCAAACAAGGAGGAAGGTGACCAAATAAGGGAACAGGAAGTGATAAGGTGACAGACACCGTGGAAAAGGAGGACACCTAGTGGAAACCCAGGGAACACAACCCAGACACTGTGACAACGGTAATCTGTCCAGTACACAGACTCCGAGTACTCAGAAAGGGTCAGAACCGCAGGTATGAATGCATGTACCACACAAGGACTGTTACAATATTATTGCACCGAGCCCAGCCGTGATATTTCACTCTCATTTTCCCTCTTTCCCTCTCAGATTTTCATACTTTCAGTATTGTTTTTTATATACTGTCAGATGTTTCACATTGAGTTAAAGAGATAGGTCACCCAAAAATAATAATTCTGTCAACTTTTATTAGACTTTTACAGAGGTGTAAAGTACTTCAATAAATTTATCTATTTACTATACTTAAGTATCTTTTCGGGTACTTTGCAGTTGCACTGAATAACTAACCATGAATAACTGTATTTTCATTAACTCACATTAACAAAGATTAATAAATACAGTAATAAATGAATTGTTCATTATTTGTACATGTTAATTAATACATTAACTAATGGAATCTTATTCTAAAGTGTTACTCTTTACTCCACTACATTGCAGTTACATTTTTGCATGCCACCTAGCTTTTCAGCAGCAGTTTATTTATGCTACAAAAGATGTGATATTGCCAACTACAAGGCACTGAAAGTACTATATCTTGTGCATTTTGCCCTTACCCAAACATATATGAACCGATGTTGGTGTTTAGATGATGCATGGTCCCATATGATGTGTAGTATCATTATTTTCGTTCGTTTTAAAGATAACACATTTTATTTTCCTAGTTGCATGTTGCACTGTTAGTACCTGGTATTGAATGTTTTAATATGAATGAATATGCCACACTAAATTATATGCTTTGCCATAATTTGGGGCTTTTCCCTTTCATAATGCTACTCTGCAGTTCTGCTCTGCTTTATGTATTTCTGCCTGAAATTCAATTCAAGTTTATTTGTATAGCGCTTTTTACAATACAAGTCGTTACAAAGCAACTTTACAGAAAATTATGTTTCTACAATATTTAGTAGTAGCTAGTAGTTTGTGCACGTTTGACAGGATTTTAGAAAAATAAAAATAATAATACAAGACGTAGTCAGCTAGATGATGAACTATCAATATTATTAATTAATAGTAATTATATGATGCAGTCACACATGTAGCAATAATTGTTAGTTCTGTTTGTTGATTCAAGGTTAGCGTCATCTGGGGTCCTCTGAGGTTCAGCATCATCTCTTCTCAGGTGTTCTGGATCCAGACTGGAGCTTGTGTAAATCCTAGTTACCACGGGATGTTAATCCCGTGGCAAAACATAGAAACAAAATAGAGACATCATTAGCATAGCTGCTGAAACTGAAGTAAAATTAGTTTAACCCAAGCTAAAGAATAAAAATGCAGATGCAACTACACTCACAATTTAAGAGATACATTATTCGAATGCTTGGCGAAAGAGATGCGTTTTTAATCTAGATTTAAACAGAGAGAGTGTGTCTGAACCCCGAACATTATCAGGAAGGCTATTCCAGAGTTTGGGAGCCAAATGTGAGAAAGCTCTACCTCCTTTAGTGGACTTTGCTATCCTAGGAACTACCAAAAGTCCAGCGTTTTGTGACCTTAGGGTGCGTGATTGGTTGTAGCGTGGTAGAAGGCTAGTTAGGTACGCAGGAGCTAAACCATTTAGGGCCTTATAGGTAAGTAATGATAATTTGTAACTGATACGGAACTTAATAGGTAGCCAGTGCAGAGACTGTAAAATTGGGGTAATATGATCATATTTTCTTGACCTGGTAAGGACTCTAGCTGCTGCATTTTGGACTACCTGTAGCTTGTTTATTGACGAAGCAGGACAACCACCTAGAAGTGCATTACAATAGTCCAGTCTAGAGGACATGAATGCATGAACTAGCTTTTCTGCATCAGAAACAGATAACATGTTTCGTAGCTTGGCAATGTTTCTAAGATGGAAGAATGCAGTTTTTGTAACATTGGAAATATGATTTTCAAAAGACAAATTGCTGTCCAATATAACACCCAGATTTCTGACTGTAGAGGAAGTAACAGTACATCCGTCTAGTTGCAGATTGTAATCTACAAGATTCTGTGTGGTGTTTTTTGGTCCAATAATTAATATCTCTGTCTTATCCGAATTTAATTGGAGAAAATTATTTGTCATCCAATCTTTTACATTTTTAACACACTCTGTTAGCTTAGATAATTGGGAAGTTTCATCTGGTCTCGTTGAGATATATAGCTGAGTATCATCAGCATAACAGTGGAAGCTAATTCCGTATTTTCTAATAATATTACCAAGGGGCAACATGTATATTGAAAATAGAAGGGGACCTTGGACGGATCCTTGTGGCACTCCATATTTTACTGATGATAAATGAGATGACACCCCATTTAAGTAAACAAAATGGTAGCGATCGGACAGGTAGGATCTAAACCATCTTAGAGCCTGCCCTTGAATACCTGTATAGTTTTGTAATCGATCTAGGAGTATGTCATGATCTATGGTGTCGAACGCAGCACTAAGATCAAGTAAGACTAGAAATGAGATGCAGCCTTGATCTGACGCAAGAAGCAGGTCATTTGTAATTTTAACAAGTGCAGTTTCTGTGCTATGGTGGGGCCTAAAACCTGACTGAAATTCTTCATACAGATCATTTTTATGCAGGAAGGTGCTCAGTTGAGCAGACACAACTTTTTCTAATATTTTAGACATAAATGGAAGATTTGAAATAGGCCTATAATTTGCCAGTACACTAGGATCTAGTTTTGGTTTCTTAATAAGAGGCTTGATAACCGCCAGCTTGAATGGTTTTGGGACGTGACCTAAAGATAACGACGAGTTAATGATATTGAGAAGCGGTTCTTCGGCTACAGGTAACAGCTCTTTTAGTAATTTAGTGGGTACAGGATCTAATAAACATGTTGTTGGTTTAGATACAGTGATAAGTTTATTTAGCTCTTCCTGTCCTATATTTGTAAAGCACTGCAGTTTATCTTTGGGTGCGATGGATGAAACTGAAGTGTTAGACGCTGTAGAATCTACATTCGCTATTGTATTTCTAATGTTATCTATTTTATCAGTGAAGAAATTCATAAAGTCATTACTATTTAACGTTGGTGGAATATTTGAATCAGGTGGCGTCTGGTAATTTGTTAATTTAGCCACTGTGCTAAATAAAAACCTTGGATTGTTTTGGTTATTTTCAATGAGTTTGTGGATTGAGTTCTACTCTGCCCTAGCAGTTTTTAGAGCCTGTCTATAGCTGGACATACTGTTTTTCCATGCAATTTTAAAAACTTCCAAGTTAGTTTTTCTCCATTTGCGTTCAAGACTACGAGTTACTTTCTTGAGAGAGTGAGTATTACTGTTATACCATGGCACAGTATGTTTTTCTCTAACCTTTTTCAATTTGATGGGGGCAACAGCTTCTAATGTATTCGAGAAAATAGTGCCCATGTTGTCAGTAATTTCATCTAATTCATGTGTATTTTTGGGTACAAATAGCAGTTGAGATAGATCAGGCAGGTTATTTGCGACTCTGTCTTTGGTGGCTGGAACAATAGTTCTGCCCAGACGGTAACGCTGAGACATATAGTTAATATCAGTTATACGCAGCATGCACGACACAAGGAAATGGTCTGTAATATCATCACTTTGGGGTACAATATCTATAGCAGTAAGATCGATTCCATGCGATATAATTAGATCTAGTGTATGATTAAAACGATGAGTGGGCCCGGTGACATTTTGCTTGACTCCAAAGGAGTTTATTAGGTCAGTAAACGCAAGTCCTAATGTATCATTTGCATTATCAACGTGAATATTAAAATCTCCCATGATTAGCGCCTTATCAACTGTAACTAGAAGGTCTGAGAGGAAATCTGCAAATTCTTTTAGGAATTCTGTATACGGCCCTGGTGGTCTATACACAGTAGCCAGAGCAAGAGATACATTAGACTTCTTTTGCATGTCTGACAGTGTAACATTTAGCAGAAGTATTTCAAAAGAGTTAAACCTGTATCCTGTTTTCTGGGTAACATTGAGAATATCACTATATATTGTTGCGACACCTCCGCCACGACCAGTCTGACGGGGCTCATGCTTATAACAGTAGTTTGGTGGAGTAGACTCATTTAGACCAAAATAATCATTTGGTTTTAGCCAGGTTTCAGTCAAGCAGAGTACATCAAAACTATTTTCTGTGATCATTTCATTTACAATAACTGCTTTGGGTGTGAGTGATCTAATATTTATGAGCCCAAACTTTAAAAATTGTTTTTGTTCATTTACTTTACATTTTTCTGGTTTAATTACGATAAGATTTTTTCTAGATCCTACATTATATTTTGACCTCACTATTCGGGGAACAGACACAGTCTTAATAGTTTTTACAGCGCAAGAACTTTTATCATTTAAGCGGGTGGAACAAAACTCATCATAATAGTTATTAGAGAATTGTCTTACTAGTCACATGGAGCGAAGTGTCCTGGAGATGTTGTCAGAGAGCAGCTCCGCTCCGATTCTGCTGGGGTGTAATCCATCAGCGCGAAACAGCCTAGGACGCTCCCAGAAAAGATTCCAGTTATTAACAAATTGCAGTTTCTGTTCTTTACACCATGACAACAACCATTCATTTAAAGCAAAAAGTCTACTGAACCTTTCGTGTCCTCGTCGATATGTGGGCAGTGGTCCTGACACGACGATCGTCGCCGCGAGCGTCATGCTGCGAACCGTCTCGATCAGGCTGCTGAAGTCCCTCTTCAGCGTCTCCGTCTGCCGCAGCGTGGTGTCGTTAACCCCGACGTGAAGCACAACCGCTCTGGGGCTCTCGTCGGCCTTCACGATCGCGGGTATCTGCGCAGAAACATCGAGAACACGAGCACCAGGCAAACAGTGAGTGTGCACTTTACCTTCGGCTAACGTAGCACTTACGTGTCGGACGATGGAGTCTATGTGAAAGTGACTCTAGAGTGACTCTCTGATTGGTTTTGTTTTTTGTGTCTTACTCCAATTAGATGGTGTGGTGAACTTCACATGGGCTTACAATAAACTTGAACCTTGAACATAGATTGATTTCTTATTTATCACTGGAAATGAAAAAGTAACCACATGTTTCAGTGCAAGGCCATAACATTATCTAATGTCTAATGTACCAGGCTGCTAAGTTACAGGAAATCTCTTAAGTAAGTGAAAGAGACTTGATGGTTTGATTGATTTTTCTTGTAATCTTTTCTATTTTTTTCTTATTTCTTTTGTGTGTTAGAAATTATGCTCGCTGTAGTGGTAATATTGCTAAAGATGATGATTATTTATGGTTTTGTTAATGCTCTGTTTATCTCTCCCTAAACACATTTGCAGGCCAATCAGTAAGAAATCATTTCTTCAGCATGTGGAAAATCTTTGTGCCAATGACAATGCCAAGTTTCAGGAGGAGTTTGCTGTGAGTTTTCGTATTAAATGTGTGTAGGTGGGTGAGAGAGAGAGTACTAGTGAAATGAAAATTGAGTTTCAGTGACACCTCATTCTGATTGGAGACATAGAGTTATGTGCTCAATAGCATATGATATTTTTTGTGGTTGATTGATTTTCTTTCTGGCGTGTTTCATAATAGGAAATTTTCTGCTGTGTTGCAGGAGCTGCCGAAGCTGCTTCAAGATCTGGCCACATCAGACGCTGACCTGCCGTGGAATTGCTCCAAAAATTGCTTCACAAACATTAAACCCTGTATGAAAACATTTAATTATGTCATTGTTTAGTAACTCATTTCAAACCTGCTTGACTTTTTTTTGTTTTGTTCTATGCAACACAAAAGATGAGGTTTAATAGAATGTTAACAGGCTGTCAAGCTCCATAAAGGACATAAATGCACCTCAGAAGTGTCCCATAACATTCAAAAGAAAATTGTGAAATTATATTTCAATTTAAAATGCCGGTTTTCTTTTAGAATGTAATTTATTCATGCGAATCAAAGATGTATTTTCAGCATCATTACTCCAGTCTTCAGTGTCACATGATTCTTCAGAAATCATTCTAATATGCTGATATGCTGCCCAAGAAACATTTCTGATTATGATAAATGTTGAAAATTGTTGCTACTGCTTAATTTTTTTTTTGTGTGGAAACAATGATACAATTAGACATCTTTTTGTAAAAAGTTACAAATAAAAGTATTAATTCTCCAAAAAAAAAAAAGCTTTGCATGATGAACAGAGCAAATTATTTTACCCGTTCTTAGTTGAGAATCTTCTCAATTGTAAATATGCAATATGGAGCTACTAGTACTACAGATTGTCATAGTTAGAAATGATCTCATTAACTATTTTTATATGCTTTTTGTGTTGTTATTGTTGTTATTCAGAATGTTTTATTTTTGTCTTTAGATAACGATAACCGAGTAAAGTTACTGTCTGAGCCAAATGGATTTTATATATGAAATAGTATTTATTCAAATTTGTACAGTAAAAAATAGATGTTTTATGTACTTATTTAATGTATAAAATCAGTTTATACACATACATATTGTAAATATACACATTTTCTACCCACCATAACAATATTGGTTCATGTAGTAACCTTTAAAAAGTGAAAATAGAAACGGTAATAATATAAAATGCATATGTCTGAATTAATTACTTTTTTCTATTTATTTGTTATTTATTTTACATGCTTTATTTTATTTTAGGAGTATGTGTAATATGTAGATACTGTTCATTAATTCAGACTTTTAACCATACTAATTTAATTTTACGTCCTTGTAGGTCTATATAAAGAATCTACATCCAAAACACAACTAAAACACAATTAAATAAATGTATGACAGTGATCTGCTGAAATATATACATGCATCATCATAATAAACTATACATGTTATGTGGCTGTATCTTTTAGATCCGCTATCACCAGTACTGGCCAGAAGACAATAAACCTGTCACTGTTTTTGCTGGCATCTTAATCACTAAACTCACAGAAGACGTGCATCCTGACTGGACGGTCCGGGCATTCAGAGTGGAGAGGGTAAAACAGTTTACAATGTCATTTTTATCTTTTAGGTGAACTGCTGTCATAGCAGAGCATCAGTTGAAGTGAATTTGCTGACATGTTTATTTGCTAGCTAGTTGAATTTATACATCCAGTTAAATGGCGTCCAGTTTAATCTAAAGAAACCTCTGTCGCCCCCTGAAGTATTGAGTTTTTTTTGTTGCCAATAGAAATATTTGTTGCATGGGGCTGCATGCTTGCATTTGCTGATTGTGTAGTTGAGTCTGCATATGCATGCTTGAATATGTCTGTGGCCTTACTATGAGTGCACGATAACACAGATGTGGGTGGTTAGTTAGATTATTAATCCCCAAGAACACATTTAGCCTTTCCTCTTTTGCTTTCTCTCTCCAGAATGGAAGTTACATGATTAATCATCATTTTAACTACACCTCATGGCCAGAACACTGCTTTCTGGTGTCCGGCTCCACACTCGTCCAGTTTGTCAAAGCAGTTTGCTCACACAGAGGCCATGACTACAAAACCATTGCGGTCCACTGCAGGTGCATATATCTGCCAATTAGATTAACAGGAAGTCTTGAGGCTTTTCTCTACAGTCAGCTATCAGTGCATGTTTATGTTTGAGTTTGAGTTGCATGGAAGTCCATTTTTTTTCAAAACGTTAATTGCAAATCCATGTCTCAAAATCAACATTTTTAGATCAACACAGTCATATTATCATAATTATTGTGTATTGACAATGTGACTTTATATCTCACAAATGATATTACTGTATATATCTTCTGATTAGGCCTTTATGTTCATGTTTATGTTTTATATCTTGCTAGTTAATTTATGTCATTTTTGTTAATTTATTTCTCAATTCTTTCTCAGTTTCTACTTTGTCTCACTTTTTTTTTTTTATTATATATAGATCACGAGGGATCATGATTTTGTGGATATATATGGCCTGGTCGCAGAGCTGTGCAATGAGAGGATGTGCATGGTGCAAAATCTGGTAAACCTATTTTAAAATGGACAGATTTCACTTTTTATGCCAAAAATAGTGAAGTGTCGTTGGACTTGTGTGAGATGATCATGTTCTCCTGCTCAGATGTAGCTTTAGATGTAGATATACTGCATGCCTCTCTCTCAGGCTCAGTACATGTTTTTGCATCAATGCACTCTGGATCTGCTGTCTGCAAAAGGAAACAGTCAGTCTATATGGTTTGTAAATTACTCCGCTCTGGAGAAGATGGACTCGCTGGATGCGATGGAGGGTAAAATACATAGCCTTCAGTCAATGAATTGTGCAGTGAAGGCTGGTGATTAAAGATCTCTGTCTTGATGGAAACATATTTTATCATGTTTGTTCTCTCAGGTGAAGTAGAATTGGAGTGGGAAGAGATGACTATGTAATAGGGACATTGTTTCCTGAAGGTCTGGTTGTGAGGAGACATGGGACACACTCATTAAAAATCCAGACGCTGGGACTTTGGACCCTGGGGCCAAACACGCTAAACAAAGGATAAACGAGGAGTACAAGTGAATCAGAAGCAAACTCAAATATTCTCAACTAAACGGATTGTCTTTGTCTCTCAACCTCACATTTACATCCACCAGACAGTCTCAAGTTCTTGTACAACTTCTGCAATTATTTTATCTCTACCTAGAATATGGTACACCACCTACTTACGGACTCGGAATTGAACAGACATAAAAAAAAATGTCATGACATAAAAAAAATATGTCTGTTTCTTAAGAAAGTAGGAATATTCAGCAGACAGGAGTGAGAAATTATGGGGATTTTATGTCCTGTAGTCAAATGTATTATTACTGCAAGTATTACGGAGTCATACATTTTTGTGCTAAATTATTCCCTTAACGATTCTATTGTTCTCGTTTTTATTTTTACATTTGGTCAAATTATGAGATAATTACAAAAGAAGACTATTCCATTCACACAGAACATGTACATATCCCTATTTATAGTCTTCCTTACACCAAGAATGAAATCTATAACAATAGGTCCTCATCAACAGAGAATAACGTTATGTTTATTGCTCTGATTTGAAATATCTGTAAATGTTTATAGCGTTCATATGGAAAAATTGCTCTGAAAGAGATTCCAACAAACTCCATGCCGTTATCGTAAAAGTAAATGTAGACTATCCTTTTTTTAAGGCCCATTCATACCAAGGCGATTGGTAGACTTGGTATAATATAATTGGTTTAATCAGGATTGGTAGAAGATAAAGTGAAATTTGATAACTGAGTTATCAAAAGAGCCCATGGACATGTTATTGCTGACAGATTAGCACATTTGGTAAGGGAAACGCAAAAAAAAAAAAAAAAAAAAAAAAAAAATTATATTATTAGAAATGTTTTCAACGTGATCAAAAACTGGCTATGGCCATGATAGTACATTTTGAATTGCAACAGAATGAGCATCCTCTGATGATTGGTCTCATATGTGCTTAGTAGACCAAACAGTTATCTCTTATTTCATGCAAAATTAATTAAAGTAATTGACACAGACTGCTATGACTTTGAGCCATCCAGTAAAACGCTCAAATCTGCAAGCAAAGCCACATAACAGAACAAGGAAAGTTTGTAAATGAACTGCATGCAAAACAGTTGCATTACCATTTATTTTAGCCATTTGAGACAGAAAACATAAAACTAAAATAGGATAATGAATGTCTGTATTTGTGTACTGTAAATAATTCAAATATGTGCACAAAAATGTTCTTTTAATTTAGTTTATTCACGGTCATTTTTTTTATCATTTATTAGCTGGAAAGAAGCACCCTGGACCTCACCCAAAGATATATTTCCTCCACGTCATTATTACAGTTGTGGTCTGGTTTGGAGTCCTCTAAGCAGGGACACACTACACGACTAGTTGAGACATTCTAAGACTGAAATCAACACACTAGAGTTAGAACGACTTTTATAACTAACAGTTACCATTCTTGGTGTGAACGGGAAATTAAGCTAGTCTAGACAGTCTGAGGTCTGATACGAACGATTTACCCACAGTGATTGGGAGAACACTGCACTTATTGTTTATGTCACGTGTATGTCTATGGCAAATGTTTTTTTAATCAGGAACTGTGAAGTTTGAAAGAGATTTCACACACAGCATCTCTTAATAATCATCTCTGAAGTTGCAGACTGGTGCTTTTTTGTTTATTCAGTCGGAATACTTTTATTTTGTTATTAACCTTCCATTAACTTATCCTAAAGCTGATGGAGAGTGAGGTAACACACACTTTATATGTTCATTTATTTGCAAATAATGACTTAAGCCGTTCATATGCCTTTTATTGCTTTGTACATTTGTTCATGTTACACAGGAAGTGAGGTAATTTCACAAAATTGTAAAACTCTTTCAGAAGTTACTTATCTTTAGCATAAATAATTATGAAGCCAAATGAGTATCAGAAGATGACCTACAGTTTTGTTGTGTTTATATTTGGAAATCAACAGTATTTGTGTTTTTAAATAAATGGTCACGATTTTCACCGAATAGATGTTTATTATTTTTAATGTAATTTAATTTAATTTGACTTTACAATGGACAGTAAATGACAGCCCCTGAATTAACTACAAAGCCAATCTGTAGACCTGTATACATAAATCATGATCTGTTCTTCACATAAAGCTATTGTATGACTAAGAATATAGTCCTTTTAAGATGTGTTTATGATAGAATAGAGCTTTTTGTGATTTTGGAACTTTACAGCCCTGGTCCTCATTCACTTTTTTATACTTAAAAAGACTGAGCTGAATATTTGTCTAAAATTCACCAAAATCAAAAGAATGAAAGTCATGGGTTTGGAATGATATGAGGGTAAGTGAATGTTCTCTCTGTCTCTCTTTTTAAATAGTTACAGTAATGAAAATTGTGTGGTGCTGATGATGAAAAAATCAGGACTATTAATGTAAAGTTTTCAAAATATCTGATTGTTGAAATCATTACAGGAACACCCCAGAGTGCACGGACTGTCATTCTCTCCATGTGACTGCTTTGAAGAGTGAGAGAGCATCAGGTGTGAAAGCAGCAATTCAGGACCATGGAGAGCAGCACTGAAGCTTTCAGATGAAACAAAGGGAGGACGCTGAGAGAACACAAGGTCCCTAATTGAGAGGTATTATGATTTTACCATCAGTGAGAAGTGTCATTAGACATTAAAAGAAGTGCAACAACAGCAATATGAAATGTTCTATAAAAAAAAATCTTAAAGAATTGAACTTATATGAGGACACAGGTCTACACAGTATTTACTCTTTTATATTTATTAAAAAAGAAAGTATTTCAAAACATCTAACATTTTGGTCATTTTGGTTATGTTTATTAGATAAGTCTCTTTTGCTCACCATAGCTGAATTTATTTGATAATTGATTAAAAACAACAACAACAACAATAAAACCCTTGTATTGTGTAATCTATCCATGTGATGCAAATCTGTATTCGAGTCTTCAGTGTCACATGATCCTTCAGAAATCATTCTGATAGCTGATTTGCTGCTCAAGAAACATTTCTATAAATGTTTAAAACCGTTGCGCAAACTTTGTGGAAACTGTAAAATGGACTGCATTTGTATAGCACTTTAAACAGACCACAAGGCCATCCAAAGCGCTTTACAATTTTGCCTCACATTCACCCATTCACACACACACCGACTGCGGTGTCAGCCATTCAATGCGCCATCCAACTCGTCGGGAGTAGCTGGGGTTAGGTGTCTTGCTCAAGGACACCTCGACACTTGGTCAGGTGGAGCCGGGGATTGAACCACCAACCTTCTGGTTTGTAGACAACCTACATGAACCACTGAGCCACTGACACCCCTAACTGTGATATAGATGAACAGAAAGTCAAAAAGAAAAGCATTGTAACTTGTGCAAATATCTTTACCTGTCACTATTGATCAATTTAGTGCATCCTTCTATGAATTTATCATATTTATTTTAAAAAATCCTACTTACCCAAACCTTTTTAACTTTTTGAATTAGCAATTTTTTTCATTAGGATGATTATAAGATTCTTATTTTTAATTAATTATTTAATTAATTCATATATTATTATTTTTTATTATTATTTAATTTATTTTTGAGTTACATTTTTCTTCAAATATTGCTTATTGGGTGGCAATTTTTTCAGTGCATGCAACAACTAAGCTCATTTCAAATTGTGCCTTTGATAAAATTATAACATGAGAAGGTCTAACTGAACAATAGATTTACTGTATTATATATTATATTTAACAGGCTGCTGATTGCTGTCTTAAATACCATTGTGATATTTAAGTCCACTGGTACTGCAACACAAATAAACACAAACAAGATCTATTCTATTTTCTGCACGTTTAATGATTGTATTACATGACATTGCATATACGGGATATAAATGTGTGTATCAAGTGTCTTTTCACCATATAAAACTTCATAATAGATTTCAATACAAATATAGATCATAAAAACCTATTAGATGGGACCATTGATTTGACCGTAACAAGGTTATATTTTCATATTCAAGTTATACATGAAAATCTGCATTTTCTTCTTAATGATATTTTTAGCTTCTCTCTTTTTTTTTATTGAACTTCTGGAAACTGAATTCAAGAAGTTCATGTCAGACTAAAACTGTGGATTCTAGGATGGAGTTTATGGAGCATTTTCCCAAAAATGCCGTGCAACTTCACAAATTCACAGCCAGAATACGGCCCCTCGCTGGGTTTAAATGTGTCGCTATGTTCTTGGAAACAAATATGTCATACGTGCTAATTTAACCTAGCGAATGAACAGCTTCTGACTCGCTGTTGTGTGTGGTAGAGGAGTATATGTGAGTTGAACAGTCCCATCAAAAGACAAAGATATTTGATCAGTGCATCTTAATGAATAAACAGCTGTGCAAACTATACAATAAAGCTTTTCATTCTCCTACTCTGTATGAATAAATAGATTTATAAATACATTTTTTTGCTGCTTTTCTGTAACTTCTGTGTCTAAGCACAGAATGACATCATTTCCAATAATGTCTTGGAAAAAACAGATATGTAGATATTTGTAATTAAAAACAAGTTTTGTCATTCAAAACTGAACAAGAAAATAGAAACATAAATATTAGTATTGTACATCTGAGATATACTCCTGATAAAAGCTGATAAAAATTTTTGCACAGAAACATATGAATCTCTTATGACATACAATACAGAAAACATGAATTCTAAGTGGCAAACACAAAAATAATGCACCAGAGCATTTTAAAACACACCCCCCCAAAAATTTTTTAATTTAATTGACATTTTAAGTGATTTGTTGTTTTAAAGAAAAAGCATTAGAAAAGTAAGAAAACCTAAATTTCTTCCAACACCATTGGTTCAGGACATTCACAACACAGCTGCAATAATTCGCTAGAAGATGATTTGATTTGCAGCGATAAAGTCATTAATTTTCAGGAGTTGTCAAGTTAAATAAAAGTTGAGTTTAATTAATGCAAATGTGCAGATAGATGTCACATGACCTGCCTCCTGATACAGTTGATTACTGTAGTTTAGTTTAGTAGAGACTTATTGGTGCAAATTGTTATTTGAGGCATCTAAACCAACTCAAGGTGATGTTCTCTTTTCTAACCTCGTTATTGTACTTTTGCATTTGTTTTTTCAGAAATGCTGCGAGGTATGATTTATATCAAAATACTGAAATTGGATTTTGTTTTGGAAAGAGTAACAGGTAAGACCTTTGAAAGAGGGTGGTGATTTTCTATTTCCACACAAAATACAATGTGAACATTTATATAATTGAAAAACATTGTTCTATGGTAGTATATGATATTGCAGTTCAGGTCAGGGGCAACACATGACGTGAGCATTTCAGGAGAAATTAAAATTTCATATTTGAATACGGGGTCATGGTGAACACACAAAAAAAGATCTGAGAAAAATAAATCCCTCTTAAAAAAATACTACTCACTTTAAATAAATACAGGCTTTAAGGCCATGAAGACCTAACAATTCTAAGTGTAAGTTCTAAGTGTTCTTTTGAGCGATGTGAGCCTAACAGTTCAGATCAGGCTGCTTGTGCTATTTTGTGTCTTCAAAAATAGTGTACACAACAGTTTAGTTTTCAAGCAATAGTTCACGTACACATGAAAATTATGACATGGTTTATTCGCCCTCATGTTGCTTTACATCCATATGGTGTTATTTTTTCCATAGAACACAAAAAGAGAATTTTTGAAGAATGTTTATACAGCTTGTTCCCATACAGTGACAGTTAAAAACATTAAAAAAAATAATTTTTTTAATTGAAATAAAGCTGAAAAATAAAATATAAATATTAGCTGAACTTTAAAAATGTAGATAAAAATTATAAATGTTGCCTTGTCAACAAACTAAATTATTTCACTGTAAATATTTTTATACTGGGAAAAAAAACTAAGTAAACATTATTAAAAATGTCTTTTTTGTGTTCTGAAAATCTATTTTTTTAACTCAGAAATGAGCTTGGAACGACATGAAAGTGATTTAATAAAGAGAGTGTGTTCTTTTTTTAGGTGAACCATCCCATTAACAGCTGTGAACTCATCTGAGTGTGTGTTGTTCAGACTAGGCTGCGCGTCCCGCTGGAGTACCTGCGTTGGCTCAGTAGGTGGCGTGGTGGTGGAGGGGTCGGGGGGCAAAACTGATGTGGGTGATGATAAGGAGGTGGCGGGGGAGGGAGGGGCGGCTGCTGCTGCTTGCCTCCCTCCCGTGACCTGGTGGGCGTGGAGACAGCCGATTGGATGAGGCGATGGGCGGGGCTGTGGCTGAGGAATGCCTCCACGTGGCCACGCCCAGCAGAGTCCACGACGATCACTTTCACGATCTGCTGGCACTGGATCAGGGTGTCGGGGGAGATGGTGAGGGCGGAGCCAGGGGCGGGGCTAGGCAGGACGGCCAGGTGTTGCTGAGCGCTGGGTGTGGCCAGAGCAGAGCTGAGTTGGTACGTTTGGAGCCTGTTGTGAATTGACACCTAGTTTAGAAACAGCCAGAAGCAGGAAGCGTTATCAGCCTGGCCTGCTGCACTCACACGGCCCTCTGGTGCGGAAACACATGACAAGGCCATGCCACAGAGCATGCAGGCGGCAAAAGACGGTATGACATACATATGGTGCGGTCGGAGTGGGTGAATGCGGGTGATGCTGACTTCCTACTGCTGTGATTTGGATAATTAATTGCTATAATAGCACTTCCTTTTATTATGAATGTTTCTGAAGTCAATATTTTATGCCTAATCTTGATTTCAGTGTCAGAATTATGGCCAGTGACAGAAGAATTAAATTGAGAATGTGAACATATTTTCCAACTCCTTTGAAGACTGTAATCTAAATCTTAAAAAAAAGAAAAGAAAATGTATTCTTATTTTGTAAAAACAACAACAACAACAAAACTGTATATGATGGAAAGTAAAATTTGTATTAGGCCCTTTTTTGTAAATAAAAGATTATATTCAAAATGTAATTATTTTCCGTCTATTTTTTAATTTATCTAATAATATTTGTATAATATTATATTATACATATCTAATAATAATAATAGACTGTATCTTAAATAGAAATTTCAAAACTCAATGTGTATTTTGTTTTACTGCAGTGACAGATTTTTTTCTTTTTTTTTCCAAAAAAAAAAAAAATTCTTCTTTTATTTCTTCTTTTTTTAATGAAAATGCAAATAATCTCCCAGAGCATGCAGGCAAAACACATCATGACTACATAGATACAGTGCAGTTGGAGTGGGTGAAAGTGGGCGACGCTGACTTCCTACTTAAACTGCCGTGATGTGAATAATTAACTGCTATCTTATGCACTTCCGTTCATTACTGCACTGCTAATCAGACTGTTATATTTTTATCTGTCTGTAAGAAGCATTAAAGTGCCCCTCGAGGGCCTAGACGCTTGGCAGCGAGGGTCCTTATTGCATGCTGGGCAATTTGCACCTTGTCATGATGTGTTTGGCATCTCGTGAAAGAGCACTCATGTTGCCTGTCTCTCTACAGTAACCACAGCTTGGTCCTTTCATTTCGGCTCTTTTTAATGAAGTATTTGAATTTGAATGACTTCCAGTGCAAGAGCTATTGAAACTATTAAAATGGTGTTTCTGGACGTGCATTGCAAATCTTATATTTGTTTTTCCACAAGCAATAACATTTTTTATTTTATTTATTTTTTGCCTCTGGTAGGCAAAGTGTATTTTGAAATGCAATTTGCAAGCCATTTTGATATTCTGTGATTTAATGTACACTATTCAAAGGTGTCTCGTGCTCACCAAGACTGCATTTATTTGATCAAAAATATAGAAAACTTTTGAAATATTCTTATAATTTACAGTATATGTTATCTATTTAAATCTATAATAAAATGTCATTTATTCATGTGATGTTTTCAGCATCATCATGTCACATGATCCTTCAGAAATCAATCTAATATGCTGATTTGCTGCTTAAGAAACATTTATGATTTTCAATGTCAAAAACAGCTGTGCTGCCTAATATTTTTATGTAAACCCTGATGCTTTTTGTTTTCATGGTGAATAGAAAGTTCAAAAGAACAGCATTTATTTAAATTGGAAATCTTTAGAAACATTACAAATGTCTTTGCTGTAACTTTAAACAATTTAATGTATATCTACTTAATGAAAGTATTAATTTATATAAAATAAAATAATACTGACCCCAAATTTTTGTACACCTGAGTGTAACAGGATGTACATTTGGGCTTAATTTGTGCATGGTATCAGTGTCTGCATTCCATTGCATTGCAGTCAAAACATTAGCCACAACATTTCCTTTAAAGGCAAGAGCTGTATGTGTGAATGCGCTTATCTAGTGTGTCTTACTTTAATACCCTGCTGACATCATTTCCACTTAAGATTTTTACATTTAAATAATTTCACCCCACAACAACAGCAGCTGTATGTACAGTACCATTAAAACACAGCATTCAGCAAAAGCCCGAGTGAGAGGCCATAGATTTCAGATCACAGCGAGGGGTGGTGGATTGTGTTTTTTTCTAGGGGGCGGCAGTGCTGTTATTGCTTTGCACCAGTGGTGTGAGATTGCAGTGAAGACACCGAGGGCGGGCATCTCCAATCTGATGGACAATGGGATCAGAGTGAGCTCAGGAGTCAAAGGGTAAAGGGCAGGGAGTTTGGGGCCGGTGGGGAGGTTATCTCTGATTCTGCAAGGAGATAGTGCTGATAACTAAATAGACAATTAAAAAATGACAATACGTGCTGTCACCACCTACAATGTTCCCTAAAAAATTTTGAAACACTCTAGGATTTAAAATGGTCCAATATCAGCATAAATCCTCAACATTTTTATGGTGAATGCATGAAAGTATTATACAATTATCATTGAAGGTAATTTTCTTTTTATTTGATTGATTGATTGACAGAACACCAGACCAAACAGAACTCAGTTTAGAGATGCTTTATGCCCAGCTCTACACTCCTTAAAATAAAGGTTCTTCATTGGCAGTGATGGCATTTTTCTATGCTTTGAATTTATTTATTTATTTATTTACTTCCTTTATTTACAGAAATACCTCACCCAAAAATGAAAAGGTACTCACCCTCAGGCCACTCAAGTCCATCAATTAACATCTTGTGTAGGAAAAAGCTGAGTGTTTGAAATAAACAGATCCATTAAGACGTTTTTAACTTAACAGTCTGCTAAAATAGCTGCCATCCAGCCTAGATACGTGTCCCTTAGACATAATATTGCTTTCTCCATTGAAAAAGTTGTCTCGTCTGAATCAGGAGAGAAATATGCACAGATCAAGTACTGTTTACAAGCAAAAACAGTCCAAAACAGATCTAAACAAATATGTCAGTGGATTTTGATGTGAGAGAACAACAGGGAATGGACTTTTTCACTGGAGGAAACATTATTATGGATTATGAGCTCATATTTTGGCCAGTAATGGTATGAAGACATGATGGATTTGTTTCTTATAAACAGGCAAGTTTTCACTTCAGAAGACATTAACTGATGGATTGGAGTGGTGTGGATTACTTGTGGATTATTGTGATGTTTTTATCAGCGGTTTGGACTCTCATTCTGACGGCACCCATTCACTGCAGATGTATCCATTGGTGAGCAAGTGATTTAATGCTAAATTTCTCCAAATCTGTTCTGATCAACAAAAAAACTCATCTATATCTTGGATGGCTTGAGGTTGAGTAGATTTTCCGCAAATTCTCCTTAGGTGAATTATTTCTTTAATAAAATATGCTTTCATACTTTGAGTTGTCCCTTATCAATGCAAAGACATCACTACAAATGACACAGATTTATGCTGACATCCAAAACCCCACTTTGCCTAGGGCATTCCCAAACCTTTGGAGGACACTGTACATACAGTACATGCACAGAAAATCAAAACATAATTTTGCACTGCACTCAGACCACGATGTATTGATACAAACCTCTACCGTGTTGCTTCCTGTTTTCTCATAAATATCATCCCCTGCAAGCCACACAGATGCACAAGACATCAAAAACAGGCTTATTGTTGTGTATAGCATGTGTTTGTATACGTGTGTGTGTGTGTGTGTGTGTGTGTGTGTGTGTGTGTACCTGAAGCAGAACTAGGTCCAGCATGGATGTCTAGTTGTGTGCCGTTCTTGTTAGTTTGATATCTCACAACCTGTTGTCTTTCTAGTTCCCCTGAGAACCACATACATAATTCACTTTAATGATGGCCACAACTGTGGCATTCAAACCACTGAGGAATATAGAGAATGCATTATATTTCATGCTAAGTTTTAAGTAATGATAATGAGTTAAAATGTTAGAAATTATGAATAAATTATTTATACTGCTAACAAACAACTTAAAATGAAGAAAACATCGACTCTTCTAATATATAAAGTATTCTTTTCCAATGATGTTAAACTGAAAAAGTTTAACACAGATGCATGTTGCAATGCTAGGTGGTTTGTTACTGGACCAGGTCAAAAGTGTCTAGATTTTGACTTTTTAATGCTAGTCTTTTTTTTGACAAAACATGGACAACTAGAAACCCAGGGATTTGTTTATATTCAAATTTGAAATAAATGTGACTATCACTACCCTATAAGTATGTGAGCAGGTAAAAGTAAATGAGTACTTGCATGCTCCTGAGTAAATGAGCACGCAATAACATGCTAAAACACTCACACTCAATCCGTATTTGTTCCATCTCTGCCACCTCTGTGATGCTCTCTCTCAGGTCCTCTACAAACTTGAGCAGCTCCTCAGCGCTCTGAGAACAGAAACTGACTACCTGCTTCTTCTCTGACGAGAACGGAGACAATATCGTGATTCCGTGAGGGTAATCTGTGACAGAAAACACACATGTATGACACTGCAAATATTGAACAAGGTTCTGCTCTGTCAGGTTCTGTTTTTTTATTATTTTAAAAAGAAATCAAAATTAAAAAAGATACATTTGAAATAAAATAAATAAATGTTGGAATGCATTATCTGCCAAAAATGGCAGCATATTAACTTCATACTCAAGAAATTTCTTTTTTTGAAGATTATTGCATCAAAACAATCTTTATAGGTTCACTATTTGATTGACAGAGCAACCGACAAATCAGAACACAGTTTTGAGATGCTATTTAAATAGCTTTAGTATTTTTCTGAATTCATTCATTTTTTGTTTAATAAAATATATGTTCATAATTTAAGTTGTCCCTTATCAATGCAAAGTCATTACTAAAAATTTTAAAGATATTGATATCATCCAAAACCACACTGTGACTTTTGAAAGGCACTGTTCATATTATTATTAAATATTATTATATTTTTATTATTTAATGTATCCATTTGAATTGGGTAAAAACTATTATAATATCATTTTTATAATTTTGGACTTACATTTCAGAAGCAATTTGTTTATTTATCAGTAATATTTATATTTATTTATGATTATTAAAAAGCAATATAACAGAGTAACCACATTTAGAAATTGTATTTTATTTGTATCTTAGTAGTTTCATGGTCACCCAGTTGAAAACTCTTAACTATAACTATACTATATTCTTCTCTACATTTATAAATATAGTCAAATATAAATCTATACAGTATTATATATCTATTTTTTGTGTGTGTTTTTATATTCTTACACTCATTCTCAAACAGATGAAACTGCATTCCCAGTAAGCCCATGGCCTTGCAGAACGTGTATGTGGCAGCACTCTTCTTCTTAGGGCATAGTTTTAGGATCTAACAAAACAAAAGAAAGAATAAAAAACAATTTTATGTTCTTCTGTTTGTGTGTACATGTTGGAATATCTTTCCATGAACACTTGTGTCTCTCACCACAATCAGGTCATTGAAGAGGAACACCTCCCTCTGATGTGAGGCCTGTTTCTGTGGTTTATTCACATCGGTGACCTCATAGAGTCGACTGCAGCACACCAGCCTACGGTGAGGAACCGACAGTATCTGACCAAGAAAGAGACCGATCAAATTTCGGGTAAATTCATTTCAGAAGGTACAGTTTCCATCAGCACCGGAAATGTGCTGAAAAGAGGGATGTCTGAAGCAGCATGGGCTGAAGAATGAAATTAATATTTCATATGGAGGTAGAACGTTTTGCAGTGCTGTCATGTGAAATCTGAAATAACACCAAACTAATGAGCAGTTTTAGACTCAAGTTTCCTGTTTTTATAGCTCACGCACTGATAAATTCATTCACGCAGCTGTTAGCATACAGAGGTGGGGGAAATTAATGACCAGAAACTCTAATGTGATCGAGCTGCACTTGTTTTTGCTTTGAGCAAAGTTTATTTTTACCTCACCGTGTTCATCAAACATGAGACTGGCAAAAGTTTTTATTTATATATATATATATATATATATATATATATATATATATATATATATATATATATATATATATATATATATATATATATATATATATATATATATATATATATAGATAGATAGATAAAGAATATGACAACATGTGGTTGAAGATGTTAAAGATGCTCATTGCACATTTTCTCAGCAGTACTTTATAATTAATGAATGAAATATGTAACTGTATATAAGGTGTAAGTGAACTGTTTTCAAAAACTGTTTACATTTAAACAATCTCATCTTTTGGCAATGTAATTGCACTTCTTTTTTCTAAAAAATAATTCCTTAAAACTGTTATGATACTTGAATCATTAAGAAGAATCTCTAGTCTATAGAAACAGTTCAGAATAAGTTCAAGACTTGGTGTTAGGGGTTGCTGAAATAATTTATACAAATGTGAGTGATAGTAATGCTGATCTTTGGCTCAGCAAGACCCACTAATAAATGTAATGTTGAGAAGCCAGTTGTTCGGTCAGATATCTCACTGTCTCTATCACCTTTTCAAATATGAATCAAGTGCAAACTGAACTGAAAGGTGATGCACTTCTCACATTCACATGACCTTTGTGTATAATTGGTAGAGAACTGACTCACCGTCTTCATTCCAAGAATGCTTTGCTCTACCCTGGTAACATAAGTCACATGATCCTCGTTGGAGCGCAGCTCCCTCTGCTGAATCCGCTCATAAATCCCGGCTAACATCTCCCGTGGAATATCTGCCCCATCGTCCACTCCTAAAGGGGAAATTAGTTTTTACCTTTTAACATTTACTATATAGTAATACAAGAATACATGAAGTCTGCTGTGTACAATGTTCTGGATTGCCTGTTCTGTAATAGGAATGAATCTTTTGTCAGCAAGGACTAAAGTATGTGGAGAAGCTATGGAAAGCCATGGAATAAAAATATTTTTATCTCAGGATTTGGATATTTTTATTGTGACTTCAATCTCATAATTCAGACTACTTTTTCATCTGAGTTATTAATTGTGAAATCTTAACTCAGAATTATGAGGGGGGAAATGATTTTTTTTTCTCAGTATTGCAAGTTTATATGTTACAAATCTGAGTTATAAACTGGTAATTCTGACTAATTAACTGATATGTTAAATGTTAAATGTTAACTTAGAATTCTAAGTAAAAAGTCAGAATTATAAACTAAATTCAGACCTTTTTCCTCACAATTTCAAGTTATTCATTGTGACATTTACTCTGAGAACTCTGAGAAATATAAATATAATATAAACTTGCAACCCTGAAAAAACCTTTATAATGTTTTTTACTTCCAGAATTGCAAGTTAATATCTAATTGCGAGGCATTCATTTATTAAAAATTTGAATTAAAAAAAGTCTGAATAGTCAAAATAAAAAGTCAGAATCAAAAACCTTACGAGTTTATTACTTAAAATTGTAAGATGTCAACTTACGATTGCAAGAAAAAAGTCTTAATTGAGAGAGAACAAAGCTTCCATAAAAAGCAGAAGTGTTACTGTGTAATTTTTCTGAAGTGAGGATTTATTTGGTTTATACAAAAGTCCCATCATAAACCAGAGCTCGACTAATAGTATGCTCTGATTTTGTTCCAATCCCCATGTCTTTACATCGCCCTTTAAAGTGCAGCTGTCTTTCACCGTATGTGTTATATCTGCAGAAAGCAGGCGACAGATCAAAAACTATTTGATCAGAGACCAGGAATCAGTCCAAGAAACACACACACACACACTGCCTACGCTCCTAGGAGATAATCAAAATGTCAATTTTGATATAGAAAAAAAAAATGCAAATTTAAACATGAAGACAGAAAGCTAATTAAAATTGGCAATATTTGATATCAAATATCCGATATCTGACATCAGCACACAAACAGGCTCTGGTTTTAATGAACAAAACACATAATGCACCTCGGAGGTTGCGTATGAAGTCTTCCAGAAGCATCTTGCGCTCTGGTTTGATGTTGGGACTGTACATGTCTGTGTTCAGCAGCACGATGGCAAAGGCCAGGATGAAGATGGTGTCAGGGTTATGAAACTGCTGCACCACGTCTGGGTTACACATACAGTACCTCTGACTGAAAGAAAGAACAACATTAATATGCATTATAGTGAATGTTCAGCACCCAATGTATATAATTAATTCATTTAGTTCATTTGGAAAATTGCATGTGTGTCTAGAAAATGACACTTAATTACTAATTAAGAACTAATTCTCACCTGAATGCTTCAATGAGTCTCTCGACTTTTTGAGCTTCTCCTTGCACTCGCACATGAGCCTGAAACTTCCTCAAAGCTTCATCCAGCTCCAGCATGGAGAAATCCATCTCATCCACCACACAGCTGAGAGAGAGAGACCACATAAAACTCATAAATTAAGAGCCCAATTTATGAGGCTCCAGCTCTGTAAGAAATGAAAATGTGCCGTTATTACCTTCAGTGGTTGGTTCTTATATGAGAACCCCGATCCTGAATATGTGGTTATATTCATGCACTGGCTAATAAAAGCTAATGCAGCCAGGTTCATTCAGTCATATTCATAACTCAAAACAAGAATATCATTTTAGAATATGTTAAATAAAAAAATACTGCAGTTTAATCATATTTCAGACAGTATTTTTTAGTTTAGATTTACATTGAATTGGCAGTCACAAATATTCTTATTTTTTTGAATAATCTTGATCATTCCTTACATAATTTTGTGTAAAAAGCTTATTTGTATATACATTTTGTGTATTCCGTCAACTGTGTACATATGTTATTTGTTTATATTGTTTATATTGTGTATATTTATTTTTTAATTAAAAGGGATTATATATTTATTATTATTATTTGTTTTAAAAGCAACAAAAGATTAACCACATAAATATGTTTGAATGTATGTTTATTTAATTAAATATATTACTTTTTTACTATATTTATCAATTATAATCTATACTATATTTAACTATATTTTCTACTTACATTTTGTCTAATTTTTTCTATTCATACATCATTCGTCTATTGTGTTTATATTGTGTATATTTATTTATTTTATTATTTTATTTATTTTGTTTTTTATTATATGTGTCTTGTTTTTGTTGTTGTTCCAGTGCATTGGAAGCTTCTTTTCTCACCAAAGCAAACATACTGTAACAATGCTGTATCATACCTGAGTATTTTTATTTTTTTAATTCTTAAATCTTTTATTATTTACATTTTCAGGGCTTATTATAAATGTTTTATATGACTTACATTTTTGTCTCATCAGATGCAAAATGACCATGATACAGAGAAAAGTAGAGTGCATAAAATTGTAGGAAGACAACTCACTCTAACACATCTCTGTTGAACTGCCTCTTGCTGTTACCCAGGAACTCTCCTATCATCTGACGACTCAAACCCTTCCTCTGCAACAGGAAGTGAGCCACACCGATGGCCGTGTCCGGAATAAAGCCCCTGGTTATCAGGAACTGGATGCCTTTGTCTGGATTTCTGCAGGAATATCAAGAAAGATGTAGGTGAGCACTGACAACTCATTTTTCTCAAGAAGCTAGAGCACTTTATAATAACATTCATTAGGAAAGTTAGTTAATGTTACATTACGTAATGATATAATATGCTGCTTGTACATTTAATGTTATTGTACAAGTTCATATTTATTTATTTATTTATTGTACACTATCGATTCAAAGTTTGGAATCATTTTCGTTTTTTAGCTTTTAAGTTTTTTTTGTTCTGTTTTGTTTTCAGTTTGCATTCATTCTGGTTATTATGAATCGTTTCCAGGAAAAAACAGAAGAGGTCTGAGTGCGTGTGCGCAGGGTCACATGTAAAGTGTGTTAAGAGAGATATTCATAGCTACAAACATGCAGTATTTACATGCAGATTATTCTTTCCATGTCAGTTCACATCTTGTCAACATTCTGTTCCAGAGACGCAATCGTCCATATGTGCATCACAATGTCTTCTGTATATGAGCAGCCCTCGGGCAATAAAAACAGGACTGAGAAGCTTATATTTATGTTCATGTTGACTACTCTTTAAAAGTCTGGGGTCAGTAATTTTTTTAAAGAAATGTATACTTTTATTCAGCAAGGATGCATTAAATTGATAAAAAAAATATTTCACTGTTTTTCTGTAATTTGAGTCAAATAAATGCAGCCTTGGTGACCAAAAGAGGCCTACTGTACTGATGCCAATCATTTGAAAGTACAACAGTCTACAAGGACATTTAAACATTTTCTCTTAGAGATTACGATAAAAATGTAGCCCACAGGTTTAGACTGTTAAACAAATTTTGCTGCTAATTATGTAATGTTAATCACAGAAAACCACATATTATCCTTAAATCTATTTCTCTCAATAAAAAGTAAATAAAAAAAAATAGAAAAAATCAAATATGAATGATTTACTTAAATATTGGGGGCGTGAAATCAAAAAGATACAAAAACGAAACAGCCTGTTCAATCTGAAAATGGTCACTTAAAACCAAATTCTGATTTCAAGCACGAGATACTAAAAAAAAAAAAAAGGGAAATGAAAATCTGTCTGACCTTATATGGTGAGCACACATGCAAATGTGCACACACACACACACACGTGCATGACCCGAAACATGCTACACACCACTTACTCATTGTGTGCAAATAGCTAAAAAAACAAAATTCCCTCATACATCCTGAGTGTGTGTGTGTGTGTGTGTGTGTGTGTGTGTGTGTGTGTGTGTGTGTGTGTGTGTGTGTGTGTGTGTGTGTGTGTGTGTGGATCGCCTGATTACCTTGGCAACCATGGTGCTACTCACCTCTAGCATGTCAAAGAAAATCTGATCTGTGATTTCAATAGAGTGCATCTGACGATTGGCTTTATTCTCTCTCTATGTGTGTGTGTGTGTGTGTGTGTGTGTGTGTGTGTGTGTGCGTGTGTGTGTGTGTGTGTGTTGTCTGAAAGAGATACACACACAAAATGGAGCGGAGAAAGAGCTTCACAATCACCCCTGAGGGATTATAATATAGTCTTCTTGAGTATTTATGTATGTATGCGTAAGCAAGCGTGTGTGTTTTTGTCAGCATGTATTAGCAGGTATAATGAAAGTGCACTCTACTTTTTAGTCATGGGCAAACTGACCCTGTGAATAAAAGCTCTTTTCTTTAGGATTAGTAATTTGAACAATTCTATAATAAATTTGCTTGCTTTTTTGCAAGGCCTATAAAACCTTTAAACCATAAAGCTCTTTCAGAACTTCCAAACAAGATTTCGATAAGCCAAGTTTTGCATTTCTAGTTAAATATGACATTTATATTAATTTATTCTAATCCCTTTATGAAGCAGTTTTCCTCATAATGATGGTAAGATCTGCAGTATTGTTTTTTTTTGTTTGTTTGTTTTGTTTTGTTTTGTTTTGTTTTGTTTTTTTGTAACTAAAACTACAGATTTTTTTCAGTAACTGAAATAACATAAAAAATATTAGTTGAAAAGCTTAAACTTACAAATTAGAAATGTAGCTTTGGGAACTAATTAAATTTTAAAGTACTAAAATTAACGCAATAAATGCAAAAATATAATAAAGCTATATAGAAGTATAGAAAAGAATTAATAAAATGTCAAAGCAATAAAAAATTTAAACTTCAATTGAAAGCTAATTAAATTTTAAGAAATACTAAAATGGTATACAAATAATATTACAATAGAACTAGATTTAGTAGATTTTACTGGGACATCCATAGCATAACCTGTAACACGCTTAAAAAGCCACTTTAAATGGAAAGATTTAACCTTTAACCTTTGTACTCACACATTGAAGAGGTTGAGTCCAATGCGGTAAAGACGTTTACGTGCAATATCCGTTGAGAGCGTGCCACAGGGTGTGTCCTGGCAATGTGGACGGGGCAGAGACAGAATCATCGTCTCACACGTTGATGTGGAGGTGCTGCTGCTACTGACGGGCTCTGAGCTGTTTTCCGCTATCTCTGGTGCAATCTGATTGGTCTGTTTCCCCTCCGGTCCCGCCCCTGCTGTCAGTACATCTATTCCAGTTGGCTGTAGGTTCTCTATCTCTTCCTCGCTGGGTGGCGGAGCTGGGAACTCAGGCTCTGCTGTGGTTGAAGATGCCGATTGGCCTGCATTTTGTCCACCCGTTTGGGGTTCTGAGCTGGTGTCCTTGGATACACCATTACCAAGAGAAACTGACTCCAGCATTGAGGAGGAGAGGCGAAAGTTGTGGTTGTCAATTTGAACAGTCACGTCCCTGAAAGCCATCATAAGTTTACTGGCACTGCGGGGCATGCTCTCTCCACAGCTGCTCTGTGTGGTATCCTGTAGGGCAGCGGGGTCCATCAGGAGCCCCTCGGGATGGGATCCAGAGGGAGGGGCCGCAGTGGACTTCTCTCCTTCCCCGTCTCGAACAGAACTCCAGCTGTTCAAAGCTTCGTCAATAGATCGTGCTAATGACTGAACCTGGCAGGGAGAATAGAATACAATATAATGGAATAGAATGGAACAGAATGGAATAGAATAGAATATGTGAATAAAATAGAACAGAAAAGAGCAACATATTTGAATAGAACAGGATTGAACAGAAGAGAATAGAATAAAACTAAATATTTGAATCGAATAGAATAGAATGAATACAACAGAATAATTCAAGACATTCTAATAGAATAGAATGGAATTGAATACAAAAGAACAGAATACAACAACATATTTAAACTCAATAGAATAGAACAAAATATAATACAACAAAACAAGAATACAAAAAAAACATATGTAAATTGAATACAATTAAATAAAATAGAACCGAATACAACAGAAAATAACAACATATTTAAACTGAATAGAAGAAAACCAAATAGGATAAAACCAATTACAACTGAATAGAATGGAATACAATAGAATATAATAGAACAAGATATTTGATTTAAACAGAAAAGAGCAGAATGTAACCAAATACAACAGCACTAAGTAAGATATTTGAATTGAACAGAATAGAATAAACTGAAATGCAACAGAACAGAATCCAACAGAAAATAACATATTTTAATTGAATAGAAAAGAACCAAATAGAATGGAACCAGATACAATAGAATAGAACAACATATTTTAATTTAATAGAATAGAATAAACTGAAATTCAACAGAACAGAATACAACAGGAAATAACATATTTAAATTGAATAGAAAAGAACCAAATAGAATGGAACCAGATACAATAGAATAGAACAACATATTTTATTTTAATAGAATAGAATAAACTGAAACTCAACAGAACAGAATACAACAGAAAATAACATATTTAAATTGAATAGAAAAGAACCAAATAGAATGGAACCAGATACAACAACAGAATAGAACAAAATATTTGAATAGAATTGAATAGAATGGAATACAACAGACCAGAACAACTTATTTAAATAGTACAGAATAGTACAGAAGAGAATATTTGAGTAGAATTGGACAGAACAGAACCAAATGCAATAGAATAAAACAATAAAATAGAATAAATAGAACAGAATAGTTTTTGTACTTCAATTAAACCAATTACAATGACTGTAATAGAAATATACTGACTAGATAGCACAGAATTCATGCTGTATCATGTATGCTGATGGCATAACTGTACCTGTTCAGTGAATGTGTCCTCCAGGTGTGTGATTGTGGTTGTTGTAGCCACCGGCAGTGAGGTGGAGTGTGTGAGCGGGATGCCCATGAGTGAACATCCCTCCATCAGCGCTCGTTCAGCGGAGAAACCATCCCTCTGTACTCGTACCCTGCGCACTGACATGCGCCGCGGGATCCCACTCTCCAGAACCGAGTTACGGATCTTCTGGAAGTTCTTGCTGAGCTGGTACTGACGAAATGCCGTCTGGATCTTACAGGCCGCACGCCGGGAAATCAAAGGACCACCGTATTTCTGCTCCAGTTCCTCTATCTGCAGATAAAAAAAAGAAGGCACAAAAACGTTGAGACAAAAACTTATTGTTTCATGCTCTTAATATCAAAGAATCAGTATTGCATGCATAAGTGCATGTCCGTTGGGTCATACCTGTTTTAGTTTGAGATCAGGAGAGAGCTCATATTCTGGAGGATGTGAGCAGGGTGGTGCTTCATGCTGGGCATCTTTTTTCTCATCTTTTTGTTCTGCAGCAGGAATCGGGCTGCGGTTTCAAATGACACAAGTGAGCAGTGGCTGACCCAGATTCACCGTCTTTTAATCTAGACTGATCAGAACCCACTGTGCACTCAGGACCAATTAGTTCTGCTTAATTACTACATCAGGCTTTCACAGATTTCAAATTCAATGGAAAATGAGGTAATCGAGTGAAGGTTTGAGATCATATTTCCATGTCATGATTTAATCATCAGTAACTCTTCATTAAATGAGACAGCGAAAATTTTATTCATTTTTGTTTTTTTAACTATTCAATGAATAAGACAAAAATTACATTAAATTAAATAGTTTTAAAATACATTTTTACATATATTATATAATATACATTAGCCTATACAATTATGCATTATAGAAGTCATTAAATCAAGAAATTGTTAAAAATTAATTTATTAAATATATATGTGTGTATATATATTCAGTAAATAACAAAAATGTATAAATAATATAATTTTAAATGTGAACTTTATATGTATAAAAATGCATGTATTATATACTTTATCTGTACACACACACACATATATTTGAAAAACACTGCTTCTGCAAAACCTTAAATTAAAATTTAATTATTTATTAAATACAATCAAATATATATTTGTTTACTCAAATATATTTAAAAATTGAAATGCAGAGGTTTCATATAAAAATATAAAACAAATTCTAAATCAAACCAAATATCCGAGGTTAGCACCCCATACAATCTTACATAAGCCCATACATGACAAAGCCATTTTCCTCTTATGCAGAGCTCATGAAAAAGCATTTCTAAATGGAAAGCAGATGTTTAAATCATGAGAGATGTCACAAAGTACGTTTCTTCTACTTAACACAGCTCAAGCCCATTACCATTTTCTCCAGGTTCTCCCTCAGTGTAGACATGGGTTAACAACACACACAAGCACACTGCTGACTGCATTCACTGTCAGCGCAATTTGATATCACTCCTTGTTTGAGAAAAAGTGTGTGTGTGTGTGTGTGTGTGTGTGTGTGTGTGTGTGTGTGTGTGTGTGTGTGTGTGTGTGTGTGTGTGTGTGAAGTGATGCAGGCAGCAAAGAGTTTGATGTAATTTCCTATGTTATGAGAGCATATATATGCTCTCTCTCTCTCTCTCTCTCTCTCTCTCTCTCTCTCTCTCTCTCACTCTCTCTGTCTGTCTCTCTCAAGCTGTTTAATACAGGTTTAAATATCAAGCAGAAACCTAGGTAGTTGATTTCAGCAAATAAAAGGTGAGAAACTACTGCATGCTTATATTTTCTCCATTAGTCCATCTTCTCTCTTACCAACCCCCCTTCCTAATCATTTGGGAAATAACTTGCACACAATCACTACAGGCTTTCTGCAAAAATTAAAGCTGCTTGTTCTCCTGTTCATCAGTTAAACTGGCATCAATAAAACTTTATTAGTGGTGCTTACTCAGGCTTATGGTTACTTAGTGATTTAAACAAACTTTCTAAAGAAAAATACTGTAAAAATTCTACAGTACAAATATTTAGTTAGCTGTAACAATGTACCATAAAAATGGCATTGTTTTGTTGTTGTTTTGCAAGTAATGTAATTTCTATAGAAAAAAATACTATAAAAACCATATACTGTGAAATTTAAAAAAAAAGTTCATTTACAATAATATAATTTACAATGGAAATCATTGGACACATCATATATGACTATATTTTGTATAACTGATTTCGTTTCTTCTTATTTTTTTTCAATTATTATTTTTTTCAATGTATTTCTTTTTTTGTGTGTGTGTGTTTTTTGTCAAGTGGCTTTCAATTGAACCACCTGTATTATTTTTAGATAAAAGGTAGATTTTGGTAATTTAATATAATTTAGTATTTAATATTACATCACTTCATGAAATATAGGTTCACAGTGTTATTATTTTTTACAGTGAATTTCTGGCAACCACAAGAGGCCGTTTTTTTTTTTTGTTTTTTTGTTTTTGTTTTTTTACTGTCAATTTAGTAGAATATTTTTACACTGTATTGCAGGTGAGAAACAAAATGCACTCTGACTGCGTGTTTATCTTGGTTCTTTCTTTCCTTTTTTGTCCATTTTCAACCATTCAAGACATAACTGGCACAAAATTTGAATTTTCTGCAGAAATAAAGCTCTTCTTTAATGTTTACCACAAAAAATAATGAGCACTTTCCACTTTTATCAGTTTGCTGCAAAGACTAGGTCATGATTTCTTTAAATTTGTATACAAAAGTAAAGATTTTCTGTTTAGAACTGATTTTGTTCGCAGTTTTCATGTGCTGTTAAACTAAGCATAGCTTTTAAGATGTGGTTTTGTTGGCAACAAAATATGCAGTAAACAAATCTCAGATGGTTTGAATCTCCCAAAATAGTGCAGAACTGCCACATTCACGCACAAACACACACACATACACACATGCACACATACTCTCTACCCACCTGAGTGACGATGCTTATCCATGCCGAAAGTTTTCTAGTCTATCAGACAGAGGAACGGACCAGGATTAAACTACACCTGCAGCATACACTAACTCTCTTTCTCACAAACACACACACACTTATACTCTGCTATCTTGAATTCCATCACCCAGAATGCCTCAGGCTAAGAGAACAGGGGCTGTAAACAGAAACCACTAACATTCAAGAATGGAATAATAAACTAATGCAGACAGCTGTGGTAAACATGTAGATTCACACTGTCCTTACTGCATCACTTGCTCATATTGTACATATTATTTGTTTGGCATGTAGAAAGACTAACTCTCCTCTGATTGGCTCATTACAGAAGATGACATCCTCACCTGGAGCAGATTAGGGAGTCTCCCTCTGGAGCCTCAGGTGCGGGACAGCAGAACTGGTGCAGGATGGTCTGGCTCCTGTAAAGGTTCGAATCCACATTACTGTTAAATGCAATTGCAATACTCTTTACACGTTACTAAATTTTTGTTCCTTGATCACTTATAGAGATTGCTGTAGCTTAGTGTGTTGGTTCCGAACTGGTTTTGATTCAGAATCCACATTACTGGCACTCAAAAGTACCCACAAAAAGTATTTGGTCATAAATTTTATATTTATGTATTTGAAATGCACATAGAATGTCCATCCAATTGGAAGACACAGTTTCAATATAAACTAGTAAACTTAATTTGTTGATGCATATTTGTCTGTCAGTCATACATGAAATGAGTGAGATTTATTCACTCCAAAAATCATGGCGTAGTTTATTATTAACTATTTGTATCTATTTTAATTTAATTTAAATAAACAAATGTAGGAGATTGAAACGAATTGTATATTTTTGATGATAAATATGTAAACCTGGTTACTGTGTATTTAAAACACATTTAGTTTATTAGTGCTACTATAGAAATCAGTTTGTCACTTGTTTCATTTATGTAGGTTTATTAGTTTGTTAAAACTATCCAAATGGATGGAAATTTTATATGCAATTCAAATGCAGTACATACATCTTACATGTAGCCCTAAATATTCAGCGTTGTGGGTTTTAACCCACCAGGTAAGAAGCTCTCTAAATAACAAACTTAAATGAAGTTCTAAATGAAGTCTTAGAAGATATAGATAATTCAGTCTCTAATTCAGGAGTCCAGGGAAATTGAAAGCTCAAGATGAGTTTTCTCTGAGCCCTCCATTGTTGACAGCACATCAAATACGTCTGCTTCACAATCGAGCATAACATGAGAATGTGAAGTGCTAATAACATAATCGTATTTGCATATCACTTCCTTGCAGTACTGGTATTGTTATTATTATGCAATATTCATTATTAATGTAATATTCTGTTGTGTCTTAATATCCCAGCTGCGTTCTTGGTTAAAAAAAAAGTGTGTCACTACATTTTTGTGATCTTCTTTTATGCTCAACAGAAGAAAGTCATGCCAGTTTCACTTCTGGCCAATATGCATGAAATATATAGAAATGTCCATATTCCATAATAATGCTTCCTGCTGTGAAAAAGTCTGTCCCCTGTTGTCCTCTCATACCAAAATAATTTCTGTGCTTGCAAATTATATCTGATCTGTATATTTTATCACTGGCGAAAGCAATATTATGGATAGATTACATTTAACCAGAAGCAACGGTTTGAAGTCAAAAACATCATGATGGATTTGTTTATTACAAACATGAAGCTTTCACTTCACAAGATGTTAACTGATGGACTGGAGAGGTTTGAATTACTCGAGGATTATGGTGATGTTTTTAACAGCTGTTTGGACTCTCCTTCTGATGGCACCCATTCACTGCAGAGGATCCATTGTTTAGCATGTGATGTATTGCAAAATTTCTCCAAATCTGTTTAGAAAAAAACTTGCTATCTACATCTTGGATGGCCTGAAGGTGAGTAATTTTTCAGCATATGTTCATTTTTTTGGTGAACTATTAAAAGTGTCTGTTGCAAAAACTCTGTCTCACTCGCTAATAAGCATGCAACAGTCTCAAGATATACCTGTCAAAACCATAGTGATGTGAGATGAGCTTTAATGAGCTGCATACATGAGTATAATTGAGCCCTAAACTCATTGGCAACGGGGATCTCATATTCCAGTAGAACTAAGTGCATTCTGCCATAAAAACAAAAACAAAAAAACAAACATAAAACAAGGTAACACTCACAGACTCAGGACTAAGTGTTTGGTACCCTAGATAATGCTAAATCAAAGATAATGCTAAATTAAACAAATCAAAGCAGAATGTATAATTTCAGTTTTGCTTGTGGGATTCACACACAGAGTACTCTACAAATGCAGCATGAGATGTGCACTGAAGCAGATGAGCAGTCGTAATAGGCAAGACACATGCACACTCACACACACACACACTCACCCACTCAATCTCCCGTTCTTTCTCTCTCTTACTCTGGATTAGATTCCAGCTGGCAGATCAACTTCACATGCACTATGGGAATGTCACTTAAAGCCTCACTTTACGCATAAATCTGTGTGTGCTCATGAGTTTGCATGCTGATAAAGTGTTTTTAAGTGCTTTTTAAAATGCATTCTTGCTGCAAAATAATCAGGTGCATTAAAAACCTCTTGCTCAAGACCTTTTGCCCTGGAAAGAGTGAATGTGCTGAACTAATGATGACCTATAATCTTTTTTCTACATTTTACAATGTCAAGTTTATTTAAGACTTCAACACACACTCCTGCATAGACACTGATGAAAGATTTTATAAATGCATCATCATGCTTTTTGTGATGTTATTGATGTGCAATATGTGATGATGTGTTAAATATACACTGTGGCCTAAATAGAGTTAAATTCCTCTGTTATGTAATCCTGATTGCGCATGTAATCTGCCTCAACATCTCACCGATCTCGTGTTTTCCTAGAGGAAAAAAAAAGACTGATTTGTTGAACGTGTGATGAGAACTTACTCAGATGCCCGTGGGAGTCCCACAGCTCGGCACAAGGTGGCAGGTGTCTGTGGGACCAGGGACCGACAGCAGGGGTCCTGAGCGTCATTATCATCTTCATCAACAGAGTCCGGACTCGCATTGATGGGTCCCGCAGGCACGAGCTGCATGTCCAGGGGGGAATGCTGCTGCTGCTGGGTTTGAACCGGGGGCGTCCCGGGTCTGTTGGTTCGGGGCAGGCTGGAGGTCCGGGGAGGCGGAGGCGGATGATAGCGGGGAGGGTGCCGGTGATGGCTGCTGGAGTCCCGGAGCTGCCGATTCTCAACCGCTAGATCTTCCAGCCGGCGCTCGAGTATGTCTATCCGGTATCGTTGGGTTTGAATCAGACTCTGCTGGTTCTGCACGATGGCGGTGAGCTCCTTCAAATAGAGCACCGCCTGCAGAGGGTTTTCCAGGAGGCTCGACATCCCGGTGCGACGCTCCTCTTGAAAAAGTAGAGAAATTATCCGATCCAAGCGGAGAGTCTTGGAGTCAGGATCCCTGACCAGTTGCACGGGTTGATATTTAAATGGCTGTAGAGAGAGAGAGAGAGAGAGACAGAGACAGAAAGAGCGAGAGACCTCCGCCTCCGCCTCCGCCTCCGCCTCCACCTCCACCTCTGTGCCCAGAGCGCGCACGAAGGGATGCGCGGAGTGGTGCTGATGCGAGGATGTCTAAACACTGGATTGAAGGGGGCGGGGCCGCGTTCGCGAGTGACGTTAATAACAGAGTTTGGTTAGTTTATCTGTCTTTTTTAGATTTGTTGTTATTAATCAATCATTATTTACAAACTGTATCTTTTATTTTTACCTCGACGTGGATCCGTTTGTATGCCTTTCAACGCTCAATAAAAAATAACATTCCCACACATGAAGCATGTTTAGTGTCTTATTATATTGCTACAAATTTAGATTTCTGTTGCTTAGTTACCAAATTAATGTTCTTTTCCACCTTATTTTCAGAGTTTATTATTAGTATGACTATTTCGCCACAGCGTCAATAATAACAATAATAATAATAGAGAAAACGAGGCAAAAATCATAAAGTTAATGATGGGAATGGTTCACTACTAACAAATCTGATCAAAACGCTTTCGTATATAGCCTACATGGATTATACAAAGACAAATTACTTATGAAAGCTGGATATTCTTGCGACCTAAACAAATGTATATCATGATAAGTGATATAAGAACAACAACTACTACAACAACAGTTATAACAATAATACAAATTAAATAATAATAACAAAATTATTAAACAAATGCTCAAAAGTGTCTTAATGTCTCAATCACGAGTTATTTTAGCATTTTGATATACATTAAACATTTTATTAATATTAATCATTTATTATTCATATGAATGTATATTTAAATAATTCATTTACTATTACTAAACATTTATGTTGTATTTTTTTTTTTAATTAATTAAAAAAAATTTTTTACTGTTGTTGCGCGCCGACGTTAGGCGTCACGTGATCTGAGAGTGCGGAAGTTTTGATCCTGAAAGTCTGAGCGCCTTCGAGCATATAAACGTTTGTGCTTTTGACATATAAATGGTCAGGTAAAATGTTTCCTTTCTGTTTTCATTGCGATATTTCATAGATATATTAATAATAATCCATTTGAGCTTCTGGCCGCTGTGTTTTCTTCATCGGAGATAGAAGGAGGAACTCGTCGTGTAGACTAACGTTATATCAAATCAAAATCAGTGTCTTAATCAGCTAGTTTGTTTCAGATAACTGTCATATTATTATTATACTCTCTTATTAAAGGGTTTGCATTGCGACACACAGCACAACAGTGTTAATTCAGCTTTATCCGAATCCGTGTGCGAGTCATCATCATGTGACTGTCATTCGGTTAAGCCTCTGTTTAGGTTTAAACACCTCTGTTTAAACACTTTAGTGTTTCATGTTTCTGTATTAGATTAGAGTCTCTAGATTGGATCTACAGTAGATAATTGACCCAAGTATACCGTAGATACCTTGACCCTAGATACTTGAGCCAAAGGTTACGAAATGTTCATTTTCATACAGTGTTCAATGCATTATCAACAGTATGTGTGTTGACAACTTCAGTATGCAGAGTATTTGAGTGTTATATTATGAGTTTATCTATTACCTTGGCAAATGCTAACACTAGATAATTGAAAATGACTTAATTTACTTAGGCTGATTGAATGATTCTTTGGTTT
Organism: Carassius carassius; assembly: GCF_963082965.1. Classification (NCBI taxonomy): domain Eukaryota; kingdom Metazoa; phylum Chordata; class Actinopteri; order Cypriniformes; family Cyprinidae; genus Carassius; species Carassius carassius. The sequence continues at coordinate 31,114,093 of NC_081767.1, read as the reverse complement.
GTGTTGGTGTATGTGTGTAGGATGATTCAGAAACGTTACCTGGAGGGACAGGTGTACTCTGTCCCCCTCATCCAGCCGGATCTGAGGAGAGAAGAGGCAGTGCATCAGATCACTGATGCGTTACAGTACCTGGAGATGATATCAACAGACATCTTTTCTAGGTAAACACACACTTATACACACTTATTCTAAGTTCTTTGTTTAAGCTTCTTTACCAAACAAATATTCACTATAAAAAAAAAAGATATTATTTAATATTTAATAATAAAAAATGTAAAAAAAAAAATTATTAAAAATCGTTTGACTTTGTTTATTTAACGTTTAATAATTGTTTGAGTATATATACACTACTGCTTTTTAAATAATTTATTATATATATATCTATCTGTATATATATATATATATATATATATATATATATTATAAAATAATTAAAAAAAATTATTTCATGTTTAATAATTGTTGGAGTATTATACACTACTGCTTTTTTTAAAAGAAATAAAAAATTTAAGGCAGCAAAGATGCATTAGATTGATCAAACCAATAATTCTATAATAATATATTTAATATAATAATATTTATTTAATATAATAATATTACTGTTTTTACTGTATTTTTGATCAAATAAATGCAGCCTTGATGAGCATAAAGTACTATCAATTTACAAAATTTCATTGAATAACACATAGCAAATATTTTCTGCGTGCAAGGCATAAAAACACATGTACATGATCAACAAACATAAGATGCAGTCACAAGGTGTGTATAAGGTAAGTGACAGCTCTGTCCACTGGCCCGAAAGCCCTGGGCCTTCCTTATTGTTGCGCCTGGCTTCTGAAGGAGAGAGCATGTTTAGACCATGTCAAAATAACAAAGGAGAGAAACACAATAAAAGGTGTGTGTTTTCCATGAGATGCAGTTGTGAGGGAGTGAGTGCTCAAAATTGCTAATTCCAGCTGAACAGGCTGGAAAACCATCCACAGTGTTACCATGACAACATGGCACGTAGGGGTCCAGGGAACATATTTGAGTGTGTGTGTGGTGAAGCAGTGCGTTTCTAGGTCAGCTCCATTAAGCCTCTCCTTCCCCCCCCTTCTCTTTTAGTCATTCTTCTGTCATTTTCCCCAGTTTCTAATAGATGGTCTTTTCAGACAGCGTGTAGTGCCATAGGCTACACTGACTCAGAAGTGATGATAGGACTGTACACATGCACGATTACGCTCTCATTCCCGCTGCATTTTGTTGATGTTTTCAGGCTGGCGTACTGTAGTTGCCTCCTGTAATCAAGGGATCTTTTTTCCTGTTTGTAATGTTTGTCCACAGAAACAGTGTAGAAGGGACAAACAAAGGAGATATGTGGCTGGTAAACACTGACTGGCTTACAATAGGTATAATAAAAAGACATTATAATATCCAGCCAAGCAAATGGCATTGACGTAGAGCCACCAAGGTTACAGTATACTTGCTGTTCAATCTGCTATTAATGTGCTGCAGTACACCATTGTTCAGCATGATGTTTGGAGGATGTTTTTGTAAGAAATCTCTTATGCTCACCAAGGTTGCATTTATTTTATATATATATAAAAAGAAAAATACGGTAAAAACTGTAAAATTGTGAAATATTATTACAATTTAAAATAACTATTTTCTATTTGAATATATTTTAAAATGTAATTTATTCCTGTGAAGTAAAGCTGAATTTGCAGCATCATTACTCCAGTCTTCAGTGTCACATGATCATAGTTTGTGGAAACCAGTATGCATTTTTCAGGATTCTTTAAATAGAAAAATTAAAAGAACAGTATTTATATGAAATAAAATCTTTTTTTATAAACAAAAAAAATGTATCCACTTATTCCTTATTGCTTATAGCAAATGAAACACAACATTTCTAAATTAAATTACTTAATGCAGTATTAACATAGACTTAATTTAGAAATGCCTGAAACGTAATGTGTTTAATTTTTTATTTTTTTGAAGATTAAATTGTCAATGTTGAGGATGTAAAAATTAGTCAAACATACTGCTTTAAACAGGATTCATTATGAAACGGTTTCAATCACCAACAAATTAGTTGAGAAAGGCCTGAATTTTTTACTGAATTACACTTTTGTGAAGTTCTGATCTAAATGTGTTCACCTGTATTCTGCTGCTATAGTTTGACTTGGTGTGGTTTTGACAGGGTGTCTCAGAGCGTGGAGAAGAACCGTGTACACCTTCAGTCTGTCACAGACCGGATCAAACTGGCTCAGGCCAGAGTCCAGAAGATCAAAGGAAGCAAGAAAGCCACAAAGGTGATGCAGATGATCCAGACACAGAGAATCTCACAGTCAGTCACACAGTGTAGAAGACAAACAATTTCTGCAACAAATATTTGGAGTTGTAGGGTGGGCATAAGCTAATGGTTAAAATGTCTGGGTCGTATTTTGACTAAAAAACAAACAAAAAACAACTGTATTATTGAGATTTGTACTGCTCTACTGTTTGAACTGCTGGAATTTTGTTCTTATAATAATTGTACTGTAAGTCACTTTGGATTAAAGCACCAACTAAATGACTAATTAATAATTATTGCACAGTACAGATCACGTGGTTATATGTCTGATGTGTTTGTGTAGGTGTTCTCCAGTGCCAAATACCCCGCTCCAGAAAAACTGCAGGATTATTCGTCTATCTTTACAGGTGCAGTAGATCCCACCTCCCAAAAGCGGCCTCGCTTTAAAGTTCAGAGCAAACTCCGCCCACTGGATGACAAGGCCCCACAGGTGAACAAATTTAGTCATCTGTCTTTCAGCTCCTTCTCCTCATCCTTTCTTTTCTGTTTACTTTTAAGTGTATATGGCTCATATTTTGTTAAAAAATTCATAATGAGAGAAAGTGAGAGAAAAAAAATCACACATAATGAGAGGAAGAAGAGAGCTCTTCCACTACAGATGCAGGATTCTCTGCTCTTTTTATTTTATTTGGCTTATTTAATTTTTTTATTTAACAACATTTCAAACATGAATTGAATTAATTTTTTTTTAAATATGTCTAATAATTTGTCTATTAAAAAGTGATTTATTTCCGTTTTATTTCCAAAAATCATGGTAATGTTACAATATCAACTCTATTACCAAGATTTTGTGGAAGACTGAAAGTGTCACTTACAAATAAAATGAAGGAAGAAATGTAGTTAAAATAATTACTACATTATTTTCTATTGAAAAAATAAAATATTTTAAATTATTTAAAACTGTTTTAAAAATGAAAATTTTAAAAATTTTAAATCAATTTTATAATAAATTTCTATCTTTTTAAAATGTTATTTAAAAATGTTTAATGTCACATCTTAAATTTCATTTTGATAAACCATTGGCAGGTTGCTTTTCATTGTTATGTTATATGCTTTACATATTTGCTTCATCCAAGTAAAAAAAAAAAAATGCCATTGGATTTTATCAGCCACACAAACACTTAACTATTATTAATTGTGGATATTTGTGAAACTATCAGCATCAAATTCTCTTTATAAGAAGTCCTTTGTAGTTTCATGACTTTAAACATTAGGCTTGTATTGTCAAATTACAGTTTAAAACTATCAGCACAAATTTATGTTACAAATATTTATTGAAATGACCCACAAATGTGTTTTATAGGAGAAGCTGATATATTTGCCAGTATGCGTCAACACTAAGAAGCGCTCTGAGGATGAGACAGAGGAGGGTTTGGGAAGTCTGCCGAGAAATGTCAACTCAGTCAGCTCCTTATTGCTGTTCAACACAACAGAGAACCTGTGAGTATACAAACTCCTACACATACTGACTGAATGCTGCACTGCCGTTGGAACCTTATTAATGCTCATATAATCATCGCTGTGTGTGTTTGTGTATTTTCAGCTATAAGAAATATGTGTTTCTTGACCCTCTGGCGGGCGCCGTGACTAAAACACACACCACGTTAGAGACGGAAAAGGAAGATAAACCATTTGATGCGCCATTGTCAATCACCAAGAGAGAGCAGCTAGAGAGACAGGTGAGCTGTTCAGTCACATCTATAATGAAGTGATACACTGAAAACAGGACGCAAGCTCAGCTGATTACGTGCTCTTATGTGCTTTCTTCTCAGACTGCAGAGAATTATTTCTATGTGCCTGACCTGGGGCAAGTGCCTGAGATCGATGTGCCATCTTACCTGCCTGACTTACCTGGCATCGCTGATGACCTCATGTACAGCGCTGACCTCGGCCCAGGGTTCGCACCATCTGTTCCTGCCAGCAACAGCATCCCTGAACTACCTTCCTTTGGCACAGAGCACGATGAATCTAGCGGTGGGATCATTATTTATTATTTTTTGAGAAATTAATTTATGATTAAGTAATTTTCGAGAATATATCGTAATGTAATTCAACTAAAATAAAATAAAAAAAATTTGTATAAAATTATATATAATTTTGAAAAATATAAAAATACATGTAATTACTAATGCTGTCAAATAATAATCGTGATTAATCGCATACAAAATAAGTTTTGTTTGCATAATATATGTGTTCTGTTTATATTTATTATGTATATATATAAATACACACACATATAGTATATATTTTGAAAATATTTACATGTTTATATTCATACAATTTATACTATAAATAAATATATTTAATATATAAACATAACATTTTTCTGAAATATAAACATGCTACTTTTATTTTGGATACGATTTAATCATGATTAATCGTTTGACTTTGTTATTATTTAAACGTTGGTTGTTTTTAAGACTCTCATTTTAGGCTTGAGGCTCCGCCCCTTCTGCCACCTCCTCCTCCACCGGAGCCAACTCAAGTATCAATCCCGCCCCCTGGAACTCCAGCTCCGCCCCCTCCGCCTCCTCCTCCACCTATCACAGCAGACAGCACTGATGCCACGACAAGTCAAGTCCCTCCCACAGGTAAAAGATTCATTTTCAGAATTATCGACAGTGTTTTTAGCGATTGTTAAGTGTTCAAAAATCTTTTGTCCATATACACTAACATTCAGCTGGTGGTAGCTAAGTCTCACCAAGGTTGCATTTATTGAGTCAAAAATACATTAAAAACAGTAATACTGTATAATAACCGTTATCTATTTTAACCACTGTCTTTTGTGTTCATGTGTATCAGGTATGGTGAAGGGCGCCCCTACTGAAGTGTCACAGCCGTCGGACGGCCGAGCCAGTCTGCTGGAGTCAATCCGAAACGCCGGCGGTATCGGCAAAGCAAACCTCCGCAATGTAAAAGAGCGCAAGATGGAGAAGAAGAAACAGAAGGAGCAAGTGCAAGGTCAGACACCAGCAGTGTTTACACTCTTCTGAAAGCATTCTGCCAAACAGGGTCAATTAGAGGGTGTTAACATTAGCCAAACTGTTATTAGGGTAAGAAACTTGTTAGTAGTGTTTGCTTATGGTAGCATTAAAAAAGCCAAGCTATATGTAGAGACCTTGGACCAGTAAGCAACATCAAAGTAACCACATAGCCATAGGTACACCCTGGCAACCATTCAGAATATATGTAAAACTGTTCATGCAGTTAGTTTGCAAGATGAACATCTTAAGTGTACAAGAGGATTCATTTTTAAAACAAGTGGAATTCATTGTGTTCCAGTATCGCTGATATAAGGACGAGCGCTGTGGTATTTGGAAAGGTCAAAAGAGAAATTAACTTTCATTAAATCTGCAGTTAAGCCTTTTTAAATCTGCTTGACATTTACTCTGAAATCGACTGGCTCTGGACTCACAAAGTCTCAGATATTTCAGATTCTTCATTGATTTATAACTGATGGATAAACTTTGTGGTCTTTTGAATTTGTCGACTCTGAGAGGTGATTTCTAATGATTAAGGACTTGGGTGAGATTAAGTGCCACACTTAAGATTTGAATCAATGCAATGTAATAATCTTTGCTACTTGATATTCTCCTGAAATATGCATGTATATGTTTGCTGCAGAAAACGACAAAGACCATTTTTTTCATGTTTATCAAAGAAGTCTCTTACGCTCATCAAGACTGCCTTTATTGATCCAAAATTTATATTATTACAATTATGTTCTATTAGAGCATATTTCAAAATGTGTTTTATTCCTGTGATGATAAAGCGGTATTTTCAGCATCATTACTCCAGTCTTCAGTGTCATGTGATCCTTCAGAAGTCAATCTAATATTCTGATTTGATGCTCAAGAAACATTTCTTTCATCAATTGTGCTGCTTAATATTTTTGTAGAAACTGTGATTACATTTCTTTCAGGATTAATTGATCATTAGAATTCTTTAGTAACATTGCACATTCACTTTTGATACATTTATTGCATCCTTGTAGGTTATCATTCATTAAAAACAAAATAGTAATTTTTCTTGTTGCATGACCTAACAGTTGTGTTTTTTCCAGTTGGGGCAGCGGTGAGCGGTGGAGACCTGATGTCTGACCTCTTCAATAAATTGGCCATGCGCAGGAAAGGTGCATTTGAAACCTTGGTTTTAGCATCAGTCTCCGTGTTTTCTTCCTACCTGATGCATTTTTCATTTGGAATATTTGACAGGGATCTCTGGCAAGGGCCCAGCGGGCGGAGACTCATCCGAAGCTCCTGCCAACTCCAATGGCGCGTTCGCCAGGATGTCAGATGTGATCCCGCCCCTTCCAGCACCACAGCAACCCACTGCAGACGATGAAGGTGATTGGGAGGCGTAACCATTGCGACTCAGAGTTGAGTACGAAACTCAAGATTGGAGAGTTGAAATCCTCATAGACGGGGTCTGGAGATATTGTCTCTCCAAGGAGAGCTGTGGAGTGTCGAGTGAGATATCTGCTCTCTTCATTTGTATCCTGAAGGTCAGTGAATTAACAAAAGTGCAAGAGGATGTGTTCTATATTTCATTAAAACCTTATAGTTTGAAAGATTATATTATTAAAGTCAACGTGACATCTAAATTGACACTATTTTCATTCTTCATTCATATTTTTGGTCATCTGTGATTGATTCATCAGTGCAAATTATTTCGAAATTTTGAAAATGTAATCTTTCAAGCAAATGTAATATTTTTATAATATTATATTATATATTATATAATAATACTACAATAATAGTATTATATTGTAAAATAAAAAACAAATATATAACAAGTATAATTTGTTTTACAGAACAATAAAACATTACATTATTAATAAATAATACTATTATTTCTGTCTTAAGTTCTTGGCTTTCAAATGTTAAATGATTGAGCTTCAACTTACTGCATACTCAGATCATTTATGTATGATTTATCAAAAATATCAAGATGCATCTTTGTAATCTTCCATCAAAATATTGTATCTAAATGACTTTCCTTTTCATCTGATGTCATCTCATTCACACGAGCAATTGGTTGATGTTACCCACTTTAAATACACATTATGGTTATGTTGATTTTAATAATGAATTGCATTTTTTAATTAAGTTTTTTCACTACTCGGTGCACATTCAAAATAATGTGACAAGTTGATGGTGAAATAACTAATGTTCCATTAAGGAAGAAAAGAATGTAAAAAGTATGTATTTTTTAATATTGTGTTTTACATGCTCTAAAACATCTCTGCTATTAGTAGCTTCAGTACAGACAATAAACTCTAATCTACTATGACTGTTGTAGCCCATCCGAGTGAGTCTTTTGGCTTCACATTTTAGATTAAACACACAGAAACCAATCATCTTGTAAACAATCAGCTTTAATTTAATAAGTCAACAACTGAACCAAAAACACATGCTGAAACACAGAACCCGAGGACAGAGGCAGCAGAACTCCTCTTCAATAATTCACAAGGCCATAGTAGTCAGACAAACATCCATAATGCAGGACACACAGCCCTGACGAGTCGATGGCCTCAGAGCGGCGGTCTCTGTCGCTTCTCCAGGAAGAACTGTGGAATCAAATACAGGATCAGACCGGGAGCATATGGCTAATAAATCATCCTCATCCTGTCATCCTTCACTTCCTGTCATTAGAACAGACCTGCTTACAGAGAGCACAGCTGGAGAACGTCTGTCTCATTAAAAGACATGCACACGAGCTCTCATTCACACTTCACATGCTCCTGTCTATCACAATGACATTCTGTCTATTATGTTAGAAATGAAACTGAATGCATCAGGCAAGTGATCAGCTGAAGATAGAAAAAAAACCACCCCATATTCAATGTAAACTCCACAATAATAATACTTTATTTTATTATAAAATTATGATCATAATTTATTAAATTAATTGTACAAGACAAAAATGTATGTCCATCTTTATCTCTTTGATTTCAAATGTTGTTTATTTTCAAGGAAAACCATTTACAAAATACAAAAATCCATATAAAAAAATTTTTTTTTTAATCTAATCCATTTAAATATGGAAAAATTCCATCCTTGATAGATAATGTACATAGTATGCATAGAATTCCTGGATTAACTACAGAGCACTGGTTTCCCACAATGCAATGTGCTTGACTTGACCTTTCATTTCCATTGAATGAGCTGTAAGTGATATCAACTGCAATTTTAAATCTTATTTACTTTTTTCAAATATTAAGACATTTGAACAAAAACTGGATTTAAAAAATGCTAAATATTCATTTCTGAGATAATAACGGGACACTTGCTGTATAAACATGCAATAAAAAAAAATTATTTGACCAGTCGTTTGAAAGTGTTGCATGTTGTTTCATGTGCAATAAAAAAAACAAAATAGGTTTTACTATAAAATACGCTTTAAATACGCTTACCCTCCTGATGCTGGCGAAGGCAGGACCAAATGTTGTGTGCGTGTGCGTGCTTGTTCGAATCCATTCTGGAAGTTTCTGCAGCGTGCCTGATCGGGCGTACCGGTGGTCACACAGCACAATACATGCATAATCGCTACGATGACGGATCGCACGACCTGTGTGAGGTGAACAGACCAAAACAAAGTGAGAAACTGAGATTTACTCCACTATTACACATCTCAAAGACTGTTAGAAAGCTGACTGCATACTAGTCTTACATAGAATAAATGAATTATGCTAGTATGCTATTCTAAAATCAAACAATCTGCATTTGTTAAACACAGCACTGAATTACAGGAGTACAGGCCCCACCTACCAATAGATTGATTGACAGCTTTCATGCACAGATTCTCAATCAGTGCCTTCCCAGGACTTTTACCACCAGTGTGTGGCTGAAACAGAAGGGAGAGAGTTAGAAACGGCAGATTTGTCCCGTAAGTTCCCATATGCACCATCCTGTAGTTAGTCTCACCATCTGCTTGTCCAGGTAAGACATCTTCTCCTGCAGCTCTGGAGACTTTATGTTGGGATACGGCATTCCAACCATAACGATACATCTAAACAAAAACACATATGCATAATAACACCCTTTTACATGCTGTGCAGAATACACAAAAGATTTAAATAACAGAAAGTGAAGCAGTATTCATTAAGCATTATTTTAGTATAATAAAGTATTTAGTTATATAAGTAGTAGTTTTATATTTTCCATTTATTTAAGTTTTAGTTGTTTTTCATGTTTTTTTTTTTCAGTTTAAAATTTTTTTTCAGTTCTAGTTTATTTTCATTAAAGTACTTAAAACTTTTTTTTTAAAAAAAAGTTGTTTTTTTTTGGAGATTTATTTTTTATTTTAGTTTTAGTTCAGTAATTTTTTTTTTTTTTTTTTTTTAGTTTTAATAATTTTAGTAAAAGTAAACTTAGAAAAAAGCTAATGTTCCAACCACTCAAGATAATTTTTAAATAACTAATTGAAATGAGTATCAGTTTATATTTTTAAATAGTGTTCGTTTCAATTAATGGACATAATAGTAATGGATGCTATATTGTATATGCAATGAAAAATCCTATATTGTTGTCATGTCGTATTGTGCTTCATTGTATATGGCACATTTTTGGGTATTTATGCATACTGCAAAAATAGTTTGGCATGCTATTCTTTTACCTGCCCAGGTCATCAGAGAAGTTGATTCCTTCACTCATTTTCCCTCCCACTACAGAGAATAGCAGCGCCCCTGTCTGGCCACTTCCGGCATTACTGCAGCGCTGCATTGACGTAACAAACCATAACACGTCATTAACTGTAGCTTTAAACAGCCTGACCTGTGCTAATTCACTTTTAAGTAGAGTATTATTCACACACGAACACACCTGTATACACTTGGAATAGTCACTGAGCACTTGCTCAACCTGACTGGCTTTTTTCGGCTCCTGGAAAATCTGAAACACACAAAGAGCATCCTAATTCGAACATAAACTGGCTTGGCATGACAGTAGCAGCGTTTGTGTACCTTCTTCTTAGACTGGAGCCGCTGAAGGATGCCAGTACTCTCCCAGTGTCCCAGAATCCTCTTCTCATATTCGTAGGAGGGGAAGAAACAGACCACGCCCCCCGGCACTATGTTGCAAAGGTTTGAGAGAACACGACCCGTCTCCTCCATCTGATATAGAAAACGGGTACGAAGATCAGGCAGAACATATTTTGGGGTTATTTACATTTGTTTCCCATTCTACTCTATATTTTTTTTGAAAGAAGTCTCTTGTGCTCACCAAGACTGCATTTATTTGATCAAAAATACCGTAAAAACCAACTTAGAACTTAGAATCACTTTTTTCAATTTCAGCTTGACTTTATATCTTCATTTTGCATTTTGTATCTTGATTTAAAGATGTTTAGATATTTCTACTGGAAAACAGGACAAAAATATTGATAAAGATATTCATTTCTGCAGAGCATGCAACATTTAATGCCATGACTATGAATTTAAGACGTTCTGCTCCTATTTAAGAACTTTTAAGGCCTTTTAATGAAAAATTAAGACTTTTTACTGATGATACTTTGTGGCCATAATGTTGTGTTTGCATGCCACCATCTGTGGTATTTTTACCATCTGTGGTGTGTCTCTAGTTTTAAAAGTGAACTCCAACTGTTGTCCTGAGGGGCCGGCGCAAAGGACTATGGGTAGGATGTTCTCAGGGGGTATGACATGACCTGAAGCCATTATGAAAGAGTTACACACATAATCAGCAACACTGCAAAAGATGAACTGCAAGAAGAAATGTGCACAATAATGTAAACTCACCACATGAGAACTCTAAAATACGGTCTTCTGTGACCCCGGCGGAAAATAGAAGCTGCTCTTTAAAATCAGCAACCTGCAAAGCATTAACACAAAATCAGTCTTCTAAACTCTGAAAGTCTTTTATATGTCCGTTTAAGGTTATGTAACTGAGACAGCTGTGTGTGTGTGTGTGTGTGTGTGTGAGCTGACGGGCTTCATGGTTCCCCCAGCGATGATCACGGCCCTGCACTCCTGGACGATCTGTGCGAAGTGAACTGCAGCATTCAGCAAGAGAAACTTCAGACTGCTCTGCGAAAGACATTCTGGAGGAAGAAAGGAGAATGATGTGTGAGAGGACAGTTTCATATGTTCATCTCTGTGCATGCGCTCGAATACTCACTAACCCTGCTTTTGAATCATTACTCGTCCGTCTTTGTTGGCGTTAGTGAGGGCAAACAGGAAACTTTCAACCAGCATCATTGGAGAAGCCATGATTGGTTTGTCTTCTACTGCCATCTGCTGCTCTGAGACATCTAGAACATCAAATCCACACTGACTGCTGCTCTGTCTAAAACCAGGAAGAAGATGTTGACTGAGACTGGACTGTACCTGTAGGTTTGTTCTGAAGCGTCTGCAGGAAGCGTCCGAGTCCTTCTGTGCGACGGTTCTCTTTGTTCTTAGATCCCGAGTGTGTGATTACACCACTGCCTTCGTATTTCTCCACAAACCCACACAGCTACACACATGACACGGATCATCAGTGTGTGTTTGTGGGAGTTTTTAAAAATGGAGTCATAAATGTGTTCTCGTACTCACCTTATGGCTGATCATGCTCTTCTCAAAATATTTCTGAACCTACAAAAAAAAGATTCATCCATATTAATAACTCTACCAATGTCAAATTCTACAAAAAAAAAAAAAAAACATAATAACAATACACTTTAATAAAAATTAATACTAATAAATGTTTTTACATATATACTAACTGTATATATAAAACCCAAATGAGAATGTTGCATTGGCAGCTGTCTGAAATAAATTAAGTTTTAGTTTAATTACGGTACTAAAATTGCTAAAAATGAAATAAAAAAGTAATGAAAAAATAAAATAAAAAAGTGATTAAAGCTAACTGGAAATTTAAAAAACTAAAAATGAATTTAAAATAATTTAACTGAAAAATGAAAAAAAAAAATACTAACACTGACTGTGTAGTATTTTAAATAAATTAATATAATTTTTTAATAATAATTAATAATAACAGTCAATGAATTTGGTGCAGTGTTTGCTATTGTCAACAAAAATAAACTATTTAAAAATATTTTTTGTTAATTGAAAAAAGCTGAAATAAAATTTAATACAAATATTAGATGAAAACAAAAACCCAAATGAGAATGAGAAATGTTGAACTGGCAGCTATCTGAAATGAAATGTTTAAGTTGAATTACTAAAATTGCTAAAACTGAAATAAAAATATATTAACCCTTTAACTGTCACCCCGTCCCGTATACGGGACGCCTACAATTACTTCACTATATTACAATTAAATCTAATCTAATCTTGACAAACTCGTTTGAAAGGTCTAAGGCTCCCAAATATATATTTTACCAATGTTTTTTGTAAAAAATTATGTAGGAAAAGTAATAGATTAATTTGACAATTTAATAATGACAAGAGTGCACCCTCAAAAATCTACATTATAACAGGAGTTCTGAAAAAAAAAATACTTCTTCATTGCCTTTTTCTCTATCACATTTTAGAAATCACCAGAAATTATATACCTGTATCTACTGAAAACTTAAAATCTAAAAATTCATCCTTTAAAACCCATTTTAAAATCAGACATTGCATTACCATGTAAATGGTACATCAATATCATGTTACAAAATGTTTTCACTCATGAATTATAAAAATGTAAGTTTGGATCGTGCACTATAAAGTCTATGTTCAAAAATGTGAGTGACAGTTATAAAGCTAATAGAAATATTAAATAAAAAATACAAAATGAATTCAACTGAAATATTAAATAAAAATATAAGCAAATTAAATATGAATAAATGTAATAATATATAAATAATATGAAATCGTGAGGTACCTTAAAAAGGTTTATGTTATCAACTTGAGCCTTAAATAGGAAGTCATTGATAGTCAGCAGCTCACTTCCTGTTGTAAAAAAATTACAAATCAAAATAACATAAAAAAAAAAAAACTTCATGAAAAAAAACACACTAGACTTTGCGTGTGGGTTGTGTTTGTTTACCTGGTTGGCAGGACTGAGTGTTTGGATTCTGACCCACTTTACCTGTTAACAGGAAACCACAGCAATAAATCAGCTAGATAAAATGAGATGGAACAAGATGGAACAATATGTCACACAGCTGACCTCCAAGTGTGCGCACAAGGCCCTCCAGCACAAAGAGGATCTGTTTAATGTACATCAGATTTTTGGCCTTCAATCGACTTCTGCAACCAGAAAAACAATGATCTTTACATTAAATCCCAATGATAATATGACCTAATGTCTAAAAACATTACTTTAAGTTGATAACAGACTTAAATTTTTTTTCCTCTTTTTAAGCTTGACAGAATAAAAATAAGAAATGTTTCTTGAGCAGCAAATCAGCATATTAGAATGATTTCTGAATGATCATGTGACTCTGAAGACAGGAGTAATGATGCTGGAAATACAGCTTTACGTCACAGGAATAAATGACATTTAAAAATATATTACAACAGAAAATAGTTACTTTAAATTGTAATAATATTTCACAATATTACTGTTTTGAATGCATTTTTAAAACAAGCTTTGGTAGCGCAAGTTCTCCTTTGTGTTCCACAGAATAAGAAAGTCATAAGAATTTGGAACAACTTGAGGGTGAGTAAATAATCAGTTTTACCCTAAATTAGATGTACAGATTGTTTGACGTGTGTTTTTACCTGTAGCGCTCACAGTACTGAGAGAGCTGTGAATGAGCCCTGCAGAACTGAAACATAACCAACACACATCAGTTAACTAGTCTGATCAGACTACACTAGATCTGATCAGTGAGTATGTGTGTCCGTGCACCTGTGCTCCACTGATTTCTGCACTGTGTATGGCTGAGATGGTGTCAGTTAGATTATGAGCCTCATCTATAATCACAATCTGATCCTTTAGTTTGATCCCAGATGCTTTACGGGTGGAAGCATGGAGCAGCGACTGATAAGGCAACACCACCACCTGAGAAAGAGAGAGAAAGACTGAATGCACAGGGTGTATATGAGCGAGAGTGTGTTGCATCAGGTGTGTGTGTACCTGTGCTGCAGGTATGGCCATTCGTGTGCTGTAGTAAGGACACGTGTGTGTCTCCCGGCCGTGCTGCAGGAGCTGCTCCACATCTCGCACCTTCACCAGCACCTCGTCCCTCATCGCCATCAAATTTTCAAAACCTGAGAAGGGGCAAGTTGCCTTGGCAGCGCCGCGCCGACGTTTGGTCTCAGAGTCTGACGCCTTTTCTTGTTTCTCTGCAGATGGAGGTCAAAACTTCATCATTGAGCTCATGTCATTATGTTATCACTGGGTCATTTTAAGAATTGGCAGAGATTGTGTTGAGGTTTCTGACCGTGTTTGTTTTTCTGCATTTCTAAACAGCGGTCGTTCATCATTTGGACGTTTCCAAGCCGGACGACCTCTGGATTAATGCACAGGTTCTATAAATGACAACATGACACATCATCTGATTGGCTCTTTTATGGATGCATAAGAATTTGTTGTTTAAATTTGCCCTAGCATTGTGGCAGCACTCATTTGCTACAAAACAAAAAAAGTCCAAATCTAAAATGTAAAAACACGTAAAAGCATAATTCTTGTTATAGACACTCATTATAAAATTGTTTTATATCATATAAAATATTATATCATTATATAATACTGTTCAAATGTTTGGGCTCAGTAAGATATATACTTGTATTCAGCAAGGATGCATTAAATTGATTTTCAAGAAAATGCTGTTCTTTTAAACTTTCTATTTAACAAAAAATCCTAAAAAAAAAAAAGCTTCCATAAAACTATTAAGCAGCTCAACTTTTTTCTACATTCATAATAACAATACATGTTTCTTAAGCAGCAAATCAGCATGATTTCTGAAGGATCATGTGACACTGAAGACTGGAATAATGATGCTGAAAATACAGCTTTGCATCACAGGAATAAATAACATTTTAAAATATATTACAATAGGAAACAGTTTTTTGTATTGTAATAATATTAAGCAGTATTACTGTTTTTACTGTATTTTTGATTAAACAAGTGCAGTCTTGTTGAGCCTAAGAGTCTTATTTCAGAAACATTAAAAGACCACAATCTAAACGGTGGTACATGTATAATAATTGTTAAAGTGTTAATAGGGATAAAAGAATCCCAATAACAACTCTGTGGGCATCTTTACCTGTCTGGAGCCCAGGTTAACCAAGCGAACAGCGGCCCCGTATGGACTCTTTTGCACCTCGTGGACAAACTGAGCCAGCTGAGAGTGAGTTCGGCTACAGTAATAAATCTAAAGATGTAAAAAAAATAATAATTGTTAAACATGCACAAACACCTTGTTCACTAATGCAGGGTGGGAAGTTTAAACATGCACCTTAGTGACATGATCCTCCTCTAGATCTTCATCATCGTCCTCATCACACACCCTGTGGAGGAAACCCTGTGAGAAATCAAGGCTGGAAAAGACACACAAACTCATGCACAATCAATACCTGCTCTTGGGCGTGGCTTCATCATCACTCTCATATTCTGCTACAATAAGCCCCTCCTCCTCCGGATTGAATGTCTCTGACTCCGCCCCCTCTCTGCTGAGCTGCAGTAATTTTACAGCCTCATCATCTCCGTTGGCCTGTTAAAGGTAAAATAAGCAACTTGATAATTTACTGGTTAAATGTAATGTCTGTCTGAGTACCTGGAATAGCAGATCCATACTAACAATATTCTATTTTATTTTTAATTTTATTTTATATTTCTAAATCATAAAACCTTGTTTATTTCCAGGTATCAATAATACTGTTCATGCACTCACTTTTCTCTTCATGGCATATCTGAGCTGGGCATTGTGACGGATCATCTCCAATCTTTCCTCTCGCTTCTTCCGTTTCAGCTCTTCATCCTGAATGAAATTGAGAAAAAGCATGATATTTTTTAAACCACTTAAGACAAGAGGTTTCCAATTTTTATAAATATTATAAATATATGATAATCCTAGTGCAAAGGACCACCATCCTAAAATTTAAAAAGCAGCTTGATATTTTAATATATATAAAGACACAATTTATAAATAATTAAATTAAATAGTAATTGTAAAATATTTACTTGTTTTTTTACTTAGCATTTTTACATTTATCTACTTTCTATAGTACTATACAGTTAGATGTAATATTTATTTATATTATTTTTTTGTGTGTGTGTTAAAACATTTTTAAACAAATGATGTGTTTATTTTTCATTTATTTGGTATTTTTGTCTATGTAAAAACTATATTTAAAAAAAAATTATAAAATATTGTTTTTTTTAATTATTAAAAATTTCTGCTCACTACTGTTAAATGTATTATTTATTAGTTTATTTACATTTTTGTTTATTCTAATTTATTTGTAATTTTTACACTGAACATTTTCACTTTCATCACTTTTCTTACACTAGATAGGACCTAGATTTAAAATCCTGCTTAGAAGCACATAACCTGATCTGATGACCTGTAAAAGGCACATAATTTTCATACCTTTAACTTGTTCACTATGTCTCTCTCTGCTTTCTTCTGCACAAACTCAGACACCCAGTCTGGCTCTGATGTTTGGCTGGTGCTGTTCTCCTTCACAGGATCACACTTCTTCTCCGGTCCATCCAGAAGTCTAGCAGCCTCCAGTTTCTTCTGCTCCTCATAGTCTCTCAGCCATGTCAGTGCACCACAGATAAGACTCAGAGATTTTCCCTGCAGGATCAAACACATGAAAGCTCAACCATCCACCTGAGAAAGCGAGATGAACGGATCTCGAGCGCAGACTGACCGTGCCAGTGGGACTCTCGAATATACCGATTTTACCCTGATCCAGAGCAGTGTAAAGGGCCTCCATGAAGCTCTCCTGGATGGGATAGGGCTGGAAAGGGAAAGGAAACCGACTGCTCTTGCTCTCCATGATCAGGCCAGACTGCTGCATACACCACACAAACAAAAAAAACTCCTCACAGTGTTAACGGAACATGACTTTTAAGTCCATATATAAATCTATTGCTATTCCCGTGCAATTATATTGACATCACAGATGACTGTAAAGAAATATCACATGTAATTTAACAACAAAGAAAAACTCGTTCTGACAGCGTAAACTTCCTCGAACGAACGCGCCTCGCGCCAGTCTTCTGCTTCAGCCAATGAAAGCGAGGGAAAACTTTACGGAGGACAGGGACCCGGATCAAATGTCACTCTTTCATGAAAACCGAAATAAGAAACTCCAGATTTTTCACCCTTTCTAGAATCTTCTGTTGATTTTTAAGAACTATCGTTCTTTTATTGAAAAATCTTTTTTATATTTAATATTTCTATTGTACTTATTCTGTTTTACTGTATTTTATGATTTCTATCTTATTGTTAATTATTAACAAGTATTATTTATCTACTATTATAGTATTTATTCATATTTGAATTTGTTTTTATTTTTATACTTTTTGTTTGAGTAATAGTAATTTTATGTGCTTTTACAGCACTACTTTTATGAATGTTATCTGTTGATTTTCACTATCATCAATCAATCTATCTATCTATCTATCTATCTATCTATCTATATATCTATATATCTATCTATCTATCTCCTTTAAATAATTTGGTCAATATAAATACATGTACATAGTTTAATATAATAGTTTACATACATTTAACATTTTTTTTTTAAGTGTGCAGTATAAATACTAATATGTATCATAAAACAAAATTGTATTATTCTTTTTATTATAATATACACCATTAACAAAACTTAAAACATTATACAGTGGGGGAAATAAACATTGTCATTATCATAGTAAAGCAGGCTACATATACATACTGTCCTTAAACATTGTTAAAAGATATATAAAAGGTGTGTACAGTACATTGTTAATTTAATATTTAGTATTCTGGGTAACTTCATTTATAAATGCATTTTTTTTAGGTTAGAATCCATTAATGTCATGACTATAATTGCTATGCTTTGTTTTTGCTAGACAAAAAAAAATATTTATCTGGCTTTTGGTTTTTATTTTATAATTTTTTAATATACATTTACTGTTTTATATGTTTCAGTTGCATGAATAAAGACTAATAATAATACTATTAATACTACTACTAATAATTATATTCAAATTTTTACCATAGAAACGCATGTAACCATTTTTTAGTTATTGGATGTGGTTAACAGTTTAGCGACGGTGCCTATGGTTGCAGTCAGTTCTAGACAGTGTTGCCAAGTCCGCGTTTTTCCCGCGTAAATTGGCTACGTTAAGCGATCCAAATAACGTAATATGTAGAACGCGAATTTTACCAAGGGAACAACGCCGAAAAACGTGTAGTTTACCCAGCGGACTGCGATTTTTACTGCAGGACCTCCCCACTGAAACGCAAGTGGGCTCAATTTGAGTAGAAACTGGGCGAGTTTTGTTGTAAAAACTTGGCAACCCTAGTTCTAGACGCTACCATCTCAGTCCTCTGTAGCTCTGGAAAGTTCGTAGAGTGAAGAGTCGCTTCAGTTTCCAGCGGCGGGGCGATTGTTATATAAACGCCTCTCACAGCTCGTCCCCGGACTCAAAAAATACATTTACAAAGCCCGAACGGCCAAATATTAACCGTGGATCACCAAATCCATTCCTAATAGCGATATTAATTCCATTTAGCCCTGCGGACGTCGAGTCTCCAGTGATTTCTGTGAAGGAAACATACTAGACGGTCTGTAAGAAGTTATTCTTGGTGCTGTTTCGAGGAAAATTTCATTTTAAATCAAAGATGACTGCAGAAGAGGTGGTGAATGAAGGCTGTAGCATCTCCATCGAGGGTGAAGACATCACCCCGAAGAAAGATGGAGGTGTTTTAAAGGTAAATACTGCAGTGTCATTAGCAGCATTGACTCCATGAAGGAGGTGTGACTGACTGAATGCATGTTAGAGCCAATATTTCTCAGTGTTGGCTCACTTTACTGCAGCTCTAGCTGTTGTATGCACTCAAATGTGAATAAATGGGTTTCATACATTGCTGATTGGTTTCAAACGCCGCCTGTTGCTAATTTTGCAGGATTGCTGGACCTTTTAAGATAGCTTGTTCTGTTTAAAGGGACCGTTCACCCAACAAAATGACAGCTTTATCGTAATATACTATCTGAATGTCTAACCAAACTTACATGACTTTGTTTTTTTTTTAAATAAAAATTATGTGGAACACAAAATTAGATATTTAGCGGTTGGCAACTCCGGTCACTATTCACTTTCATTGCAGTCTTGTCTAACACAACGAAAGCGAATGGTGACTGTTATTTTCATAAGCTCTAAATTGTAATTTTGTGTTCCACAGACAAAAACAAATACAGTCATTCAGGTTTGGAACAACATGAGTGCGAATAAACGATGATAGAAATCTTATTTTTAGATTAACTTTACTTTTTCTTCAGGTGTGTTTCGTTGTTGTTGTTTTATTTGTACAGATTAACAATGTGTAGTGTCAAGCAAACATTCAAATGTCGTCTATGTTGCATTTCTATGCAAGTGACACGTTTATGTAATGTAATGAAATGAGTGGCAGTCTATATGCACATGCAGATCAGCATGTAATTTCTGGAAACTTCTCAGTGAACACTGATACAAACAGGAATTACTTGTTTGGGATAATTGAACACTTTCAGTGTAATGCATTTAAAACATTTATCTGAATGAGCCGTAATTATAATTCGCAATACGACACCTATGCGATTTAAAAGTAATTTATTATATGCAAATGTAGATTAATTAATTTGTTGTTTTTGGGTAAAGTATCATGAATGTAAGCGCAAACTTTTTTCTGTTTGCAGTCTTTGAACGAAGATTGACAGATCACAGGTGTAATGCAGTGTGACCAACAGATCGATGATTAATCTTGTTCTCTCTTCTACAGATGGTCAAGAAGGAGGGCACAGGCACTGAGTTGCCTATGACTGGTGATAAAGTATTTGTACACTATGTTGGGACGCTGCTTGATGGCACGCAGTTTGACTCCAGTCGTGATCGAGGAGAGAAGTTCTCCTTTGAGCTGGGCAAAGGTGGGTGTTGTGAGAGTGGGTTGAATGTTTGTCTACCCTCTCTGACATTTAAACAGGGTGTTGGTGCTGTAGTTTTATATGGAAATAACACCTGTTGCGATTGGTAAAAGTAGTGATTTGATGTAAGTAGTGACATATAATTTCTTACGTCCGTGATAACGTATTTTTGTATGCCAACCTGGAAGTTATCACCCTTTTATTCCCCTCGATGAGAACCCAGTAGGATTTTGACATTGGCTTTTGGATTATTGCAGCAAATAAGCACTGTGAACTTAAAAATGTTGAACCCTAAATATAGTCAGCAGAAAAAAAACATTGACTTGGGGATGATGGAAACCAGATGTGCAAAAATGCTAACTTGTTTACGGGTTTTTGCATTCAGAAATATGTAATGCCTATTGTGTTTTACATTCAATGGATTTGATGAGGATTTGGTTCTGTGCATCGGTTGTTGATCAGATGGAGGCAGATCTGAACACAAGCTTGCAGTTGATTGTATGGAAGGACAGTTGTTTCACTGAAACATCAAAATATTGATTAAAAATTATAAGGTTAAAAAAAATTAAACACCCATGAATTGATTGTTCACAACATGCATTCATACATGCCAACTTTAAACCATCTTGAACTTAACCATATGCAGTGTGGGAACATCAGGGATTATGGACCGATGTAGTTAGAAATTACAGAAGAGTTAAGACATTGTCTGGCATGCAAGTCAACCATTTTAAACCATTGTTTGCTCTGTCTCACAGGTCAGGTGATCAAAGCATGGGACATCGGTGTGGCCACGATGAAGATTGGCGAGATCTGCCAACTGATTTGCAAACCTGAGTATGCCTATGGAGCCGCTGGCAGCCCACCCAAAATCCCACCCAACGCTACTCTTGTGTTCCAGGTGAGGTCCAGATGCATGTGAACAGGATATTCAGAATATTGAATTGTATCAATAAAAAAATTGTAAGGAGTTTGTGTATTTATTGACGTGTCTATTTGTTTGTCTGGCAGGTGGAGTTGTTTGAGTTTAACGGGGAGGACATCACAGGTGAAGAAGATGGTGGGATTATTCGCAGGATCATCACTAAGGGAGAGGGTTACACAAAGCCTAATGAGGGTGCATCTGTGGAAGGTAAACACTGCTCTTATTTCTCCAACATTCAATAAATGGAGAGCAATTCACTAAATGAACACAGCAAATGTAAACCGAAGAATGAAGCGAAACTAATTTAAAGAAACAGTTGACCCGAAAATAGCTTTCTCCAGTGAACTATTCCTTTATTCATTCTGTGTTAGTGCAGTATTTGCAGTAGTTAATCTTTCTATCTCTTTGGGTTAGTGTGGTTGGAGGGCTGTCACGAGGAACGTGTTTTCGACGAGCGTGAGCTGAAGTTTGAGGTGGGAGATGGAGAGAGTTTGGGTCTGCCTCCAGGTGTGGAGAGAGCCCTGCAGGCTATGGAACAGGGAGAAGAGGCGCTCTTCACCATCAAACCAAAGTAAACACACATTTCTTACAACTCCAAGCAGTGTCTGTTGAGGTCCATGCTTAGTTTATTTATGCGTGTGCATCTATCTTAGGTATGGCTTTGGAACAGCTGGCAGCAACAAATTCAACATCCCACCTAATGCTACACTGCAGTACAAAATCAAATTGAAAGCATTTGAGAAGGTCAGTGTGTGCTCCGAAATAACCAGCAGAATTCACTCAGGAAATCAGGAAATCGCTATTTATTTATTTTATTTTTTATCATGCTTTAAGATTAATTACAGTCTGTAAGTGATCAGCTTAGCAGTAATGTCTGTACACAGTCAATGTCATGAATGGATATGAGCTTAATATGTTGTGTTCTCTCATACAGGCAAAAGAATCCTGGGAGATGAACACGATTGAGAAACTAGAACAGAGTGCCATCGTCAAAGAAAAGGGAACTCAGTATTTTAAGGTAGCAGAAATGTCATACACACTGACATGTTATTCATCCACAACATCTCATTTTAATCTAATAGTACACTTAAGAATTGGAGTGTGTTTTCTGTGCACAGGAGGGGAAATACAAGCAGGCAGTCATGCAATACAAACGCATTGTGTCCTGGTTGGAGCACGAATCTAGTATGCAGCCGGACGAGGAAGAGAAAGCCAAAGCTCTGCGATTGGCTGCTCATCTCAACCTAGCTATGTGCTACCTAAAGCTGCAGGAACCAAATCCTGCCCTCGAGAACTGTGACAAGGTAGAAAATGAACAACCTTGTTGATGCTTGCTCATGGTCATGCTTGCACAGTCATATTTAATGGCTGCAAAGGTTAAAACATTAAGTTTATTAAACATGTTAATAAATAACTCTTGATTTGTAATGTCTTTATTTAAAATGGTTAAAAAGCTTTTTTTATTTTAGTACTTATTTATTGTTGAATATACTATCTCAGTTGACTTTTTTTTTTTTTTTTTTTTTTTTACCTTTCATGTTTTTTTTTCATCACCATTAGCAAGTTTAATAGCAAAAGAAAAAAGCACTGGACAGAGTCTCTCTTTATTGATATTAACTCTTGAATATTAAAAAGAGGCCAAACTGTTCTCATTTCTCCTGATCTCTTCTTGCGTTCTGTATTTTGTGTAAAGGCACTGGAGCTGGATGCAAATAACGAGAAGGCTTTGTTTAGGCGAGGAGAGGCACTGATTGTCATGAAGGAGTTTGACCGAGCGAGAGCAGACTTCCAGCGGGTCATTCAGTTGTATCCAGCCAATAAGGCCGCAAAGAGCCAGATTGTGCTCTGCCAGAAACATATCAAAGAGCAACATGAGAAGGACAAACGCCTCTATGCCAACATGTTCCAGAAGTTCGCTGAGAGAGATGCCAATGTAAGTGTCTACAGTTACTAGCTCTTAGTCACTGCACAAAAGATTTACCCACCAGACAGCTGTTGTCTTCTATCTAATGTTGTTGTTTTTTCTTTTGTGTGTGTGTTTTATTTTCCAGAAAGAGTCAGATCAAGGAAAGGAGCAGGAAAAGAAAGAGAATGGAAGTGCAGTTGAAATAGATGAAAACGGAGCCCAGGAACAAACTGCAGCATAATAGCGTGCTTGTGTGTGTGTATGTATTATTTACTGTCTTTTGTGTTTTTTTGTGTGTTTTTTTTTAAGAGGATTTTTTGTACCTTCTATAATATCTGTCCATCTGAAGCGACTGTTTGTGAGAGTGAGGAAGTGCACTCGCTTTGGTTTCTAATCTAATGTAGCAAGTGGTGTTCGCTTTTGTACTGTGGCCAGACCCTTGTGTCCAGGTGTGCACTCACATATGATTGCACATGTGTATGAATGTTTGCGTGCGATACTGTAAGGCAGCTAGTCGGCCTGGCCATGTTCTCTGCTGCATCTCTCTAAGATATGGTGGAAATAAAGCAAACTCGTTCTTTGTCTGTAGCCTGTACTGCAGCCTCTTGCGTGGGTGCAATACCGTCGCTGCTCCTTAGAAACTCTTGAGTTGCACTGCTGTACAATAAAGCGCTTTTCTGTCCTGTCACTAAACTTCATGTAAAGTGCATGGAAATTATCGGCACGGCAAAAAAGACTGTTTTGATTTCTTTGACTTGTAAACATTTGATTAGTTTTCCCCCCCCTTTTTTTAAAGAACATCTTTCCACTGTTAAATTCTTCATGTTTAATGTGTCATAACTGGAAGCATTTCGGGAACATAGGGAATCTCTGCTGAAGTCTTGCAAGAATTTTAGAGGAGAAACAACGCAACTTTCCTGTGAAGAATCGTGTAGTTTTGAATTGACTCATTTTCTGTTTGCAGCCTATTTGGGAGGATTGCTATTTTAAAATACAAGGTGAGAACATGAACTTTGCCCTGCAGTCTGTTTTTTTGTTTTGTCCCTTGTCTCTTCATCTTCTTGTGGACAAGATTTCCCATGATTTCTTCATAATCCCTTTTGCACACTGTAATCTTATGGTGAATGGTCATGGCAGAAGAGCCTCTCTGTGACAGAGCTCATGAAGGACTGGAGTACTGTAGTGTGGTTTGTGTGCGAGACCTACAGATAGTTATTTTTCCATGTCCTAGATGCAACTCTGATGTTGACTAGAACAATAAAACAAACTCCAAATCCTCCTGCTGCAGTGTCTGTTTTGTAGCATTTAGTACAGTGTAAAAGTAGTATAAAATATGTCTGTCCCTGCAAAGATAAACTGGGAACCAGTGGAATTCATCAAAGGAAATAGATGCATTAGATGAACCAGTGTACTACTTCAGTCAGCTGAAATGCAGCAAAACTACAGAAATGTGAAATTCTGAAGTAGAAAATATTATTTTTGAATTAAATTACGCTAATAGTAATATATATAACTTTGAACAATTCTTTTTTGTTTTTTTTTTCTTTACTGACATTTTCATGAATCATGGTTCTTATGGTCTTTGGCAACCCTTATCATTTTATTAGTGTGATTTATAGTCCTGGAAAAGTATTAGGAATTAATTTATTTATAATAGATTTTTTTGTTATATTATAAATTGACAAATTGTAAAATGAAATAAAAAATTTTTAGTGGGTTATATATATAAATATATATCAACAATTTTTTTTCTCACAAATTTAACATAATACCATTCCTAGTTTCAGTAAGTAAAGTTTGAAAACAAGTAACTTTGTCATTACTCCAGAAGTGTCTATTTTAATATAATAAATATCTATTTAAACATTGTCTTTGACAGAAGGGGGAGCCTTGGAGTCAAAAAGGTTGAGCATGACTGCATTAAGCCAACTTGTTTTGATAGGTTTATAATCATGCAAACAGCTGGCATTAGATTGAGAAGGAAAAGACTAATTCAGAAATAACTGCCCAACTTTCAAATCAGAAAATGTATTAGCCAAGACTTTGCCTTGGAGGTTCTAAAAGAGTAAACGCCAAGCATCTGTGGGCTGCAGGGTGTGTAAGAGTGCTTCTGTAGTGAGTAGAATAAATAGCAGGGGTGTCAAACTCAGTTCCTGGTGGCCCTGCAGAGTTTAGTTCCAACACACATACCATATAGTTTTCAAGTAAGCCTGATTGAATGATTAGCTGGAGGTGCATTTAATTAGGGTAGAACTACTATCTAATACTAATCTAAAAACAACAGAAGTTGTTATCCTGATAGCGGAAAACTAATTTTGTTTGTACATGTAACCAGGTTGCTCCAAGGGGATAATCACTGTAAATATGTCCTTATTAATAAAAGGCATCTGCTAAATGAGAGCTTTAATAAAGAGCTTTTCTTCTCTTTATTACTAAATATAAATATGACCATGACAGTAAACACTGTCTGTGTATTTAAAGACAAACACAACATGCAAAATAACAAAATGGTTGACCCAGATATGTAAAGCAGGGGTATTAAAACATACTCCATTTTATTATATATAAAAATGGCAAACTAAACAAGAACAGTTTTTGATATTCAAAAATTACTTAATTGAGGAGTATCTTTTTAAATATATTTTGTATTTATATAAAAAATATATAGTATTGCACACATTTTAAGGTTAAAGAAAATATTTATTTATTTAAAATTAACTATAACATAACCTAAATCAAACTCCTATTAATGAAAATGTAATTTTTATGTCACTGGCTTTGAGAACTTGAGATCTTCCCTCACGTCTGCCTCCAGTGTGTCACTCGGTAACACATTGGTCATTGGGGATGGAAAAGTCCCCAGGCAGATATGTTTGTTTGTCGGTGATGTATCTGCTAAGATCATCTCTCTCTTTCTTTATTTTCTCTTGTTAAAATGTGAGGCTCATGCCACATCTGCTGGAAACGCCACTGACACTGAAGATGAATAAACCTGCATGCAAAACAACCTGCAGCAAAAGTATAACAGGACATAAAGGTTTATCCAGATCAGCTGCCACACAACACATCCAAACACTTTCCTTTGTCCTCTATACTAGTTTTTTTTTTAATTCTATCTATCTATCTATCTATCTATCTATCTATCTATCTATCTATCTATCTATCTATCTATCTATCCAACATTTTATATATATATATATCTCGATATGTTGAGTTATTTATTATATTTATAAGTCCTTTCCAATACAATTTTATGATAACTCTCTCTATCTCTGTGTGGGTGTTAAATATATCGATTTAAATATTTAAAAACTTATTTTGTATATTGTGCTAATGACACACACATACAGACACACACAAACATTTGTTTTGCAAATTGTCAAAATAATAAACACTTCTTTAAAGGGGTGTTTTTATGTTAATAAATGTAAGGATAGCTTTTTTTTATTAATGTAATTTTTTATTGCCAAAGCATCACAAAAGCTATGCATGCATATACATTATATAGCAATTATAATAAATAAATGACACACAATAAAAATACTACATCTCGACAAAATAGGCCTACGTCGTATTATTTAACTAAACAAATGAAAAAGACAGCACAGATTTACCGTCTTAAGAGCTTTGTTGTTGATTGAAGATGAAATAGCTTGGATATATTGCTCCATATCTAGTGGACTAGTATTTACCTCTGTTGTTACCTGTTCAGGAGCAGTGACGTCAAACAGCGGGCGTGGCCTCCTCAACCTGTGCGCGCACTGATGTGTGAGGGACTCTTGCAGACGCTCAATCACAGAGAAGGAAATGAGAACCGGAGAAGAGACATAGACTTTTCCCACCTGGTTTGAAACCGGGAAAGCGTGTCTCGATGATCTTTACAGCGGTTTTCAACTTGTGTGAACTACACGGAGCCTGAAGCACTTGAAGATGATGCTCAACTTTTTCCCCGTGCGGAAATTTAAGCGCAAAGGCAGATACATTGTGTTCGGGGTGGTGCTGACGGTGGCGTTACTGGCGGCTTATCTGGAGTTTATGGCCACGAGCGACTGGAGCAGCACTGGTGAGTGACATCTGACGCCCTGACACTGATTGCTGCTCACTGATACATTCGTTATGCTAATGGTTACATATTAAGGACAAGTTATGGTGATGCTTTACAATAAGGGTCAATTTATTAACCTTATTTAATAGACCATGTATCACGAATGGAGCATGAACAACATTTATACAGCATTTATTGGACTAGGTCAAGATTCCCAAACTCTCTGTCAGCCGAACATATCTGACAAAATCTTGATCTAAACGTTTTACTGTTTTCTGATTTCGGTTAATGGTCGCATGACATGCAGGTAAACAAAATGTCATCTTTTTTATGTTTTATTTTGTATTTTACTTGTTTTTTTTATTTACACTTATTCTTAATTTGGCATTTTGATGATTTAATTACTAGATTTTCTACAACTCACACATTTTGACAACTTAATAATGTTAACTTTTCTTAATGTTTACTTTTTTTAACCAATGGTAATTTATACAATTTGAACAATGTATTAATGTGTAAAATTTAACAGAAACTTTAATTAAATATTTAATGCTGTAAAAGTATTGTTCATTATTAGTTAGTGATACCCGGTGTATAACTAATATTATTCCATGGACTGTGTGAATACTCGATTATGATTAATCAAGAAAAACAGAAAACAGAGAAAAAATCAACAGTTTGTCGTGCGTTAAAGGATTTTAAATGCACTTCGCTGAGGCCACTGTTGGTTCTTGGCCTCCACATCATGCATTTAAAATCCTTTAATGCTTACTTAATGAATTTAACCGAATATTATCAGTATTACATTATTAATTCCATTCCATTGTCTTTTTTATTTTATTCTAACAGTTTTATTCATTCCATTATCTTTAAAAAAAAAAAAAAAATTACAGTTAATTAATCCAACTTCTAATAGGATTCAGGTTTTTAATTACATTCCACTCTATCTATTTGTTGTAATATTCCATTGTACTACCAAATGAAGTCTATTTTCTAGATGTATCCATTGTTTTCTAATTAATCACATTCAGCATACATTCCATTTCTAACTGTGTTCCATATTTTACTAACTACATTCCACATTTTTAATGTTTACTTATAGTCCGTTCTGTTAATTAAATTCCACAGATTTGGAGAAATTTAGTGCCTCAATTGATCCTCTGCAGTGAATGGGTGCCGTCAGAATGAGAGTACAAACAGCTGATTAAAACATCACAATAATCCACACCAGTCCATCAGTTAATGTCTTGTGAAGGGCAGAAGTGTTTGAAAGAAACTAATCCCTATCTACCATAACATGCAGCTTTTTGCTTTACAATGCATTAATTGATGGACTGGAGTGGTGTGGATTCCTTGTGGATTATTGTGATGTTTTTATCAGTCGTTTGGACTCTCATTCTGACGGCACCCATTCACTGCAGAGGATCCATTATTGAGTAGCTGATGTAAAGCTAAATTTCTCCAAATTTGTTTTGATGAAGAAACATACAAATCTTGGATGGACTGAGGGTTTTGTGTGAACTGTTCCTTTAAGAAGTGTTTTTCATGGTGAAGTGCTTCCATTATTATTACACACAATGTGATACAATAAACAATACAACATGCAAACACTACAGAACATTGACTTAAGAGCAATGACAGAATACACTGTGTTGATGTGAACGTGGATATGGTCATTTTGCATGCAGACACAAGAACATCAGGCTGGTTGTTTCTGCCCTGCCGGTCTAGCTAGTTTCTTTACACCAGCTCTGAGTCAGGGTCCCAGAAGGACTCATGGTGTCTCTTCTGCATTTCTTTTTTCCTGCTGACTCAGGGACCTTGATACTTATAGCAGTTTTCAGTTGTGTTTTCTCATTGGCCCAGATTTGCAAAGGCTTCACAAAAAGAAGCTTATGTGATTGAGGAAACTTGAAAGATGTCTGGTGGGCTCTGAAGACTTTTGACATCTTGTCTGAGGTCAGTATCAGGTCGAAGAAGCAGCCAAATGTCACACCACCTGGACATCAGGCTGTTAAAATTACACTTGAATAGTAAACGTACACTGCCTTGTGAGTGAAATTCCTTCTGTATTTTTAAAAGAAATCCAGAAGTGAATGTTTGATCTGCACATGGAATCACTGACGCACTCTTGTAAGTCCGCTGGCCATGAATTCACATGCATGCCATTCCTCTGTGAATCTGCATGTATTTTTCATGCTGATGTTTATGGCTGCACGGTAAATAGCATGCAATATTTAATGTGCATCTTGTCAGTAAAGACGGTTTTGTAATCAGCGGTAAATCTCCATCACGTGTGTACTTTCACATGGAACAGCATTTACTACACAGAGCCGTTGTTCACTGACAAGATGCACAAAACATGCAAAAAATATGATCTTTATTATTTAAATGTGCATTAAATATATACGGTAAATCAAAATACAAATCTGTAAACACTTGCATATTTTGCAACAGTATAAGTGTGTTTATTCGGATAATGAAAAGTTCTACACACACTTGTGGTCTTCACAAGTGTGAGTATTTGACCCCGCCCCCCCCCCCCCCCCCCCCTTCTCCCATACTGCACTGGAGGCGTCATTTCCTGTGCTCATTGTTGCTATAGCATCAACATGTAAAGTTAAGCACACTTGAACTCCTCTGTACACACACACACGTCTTTTAGCAGGGAGTGTGTTGGCTTCACCTCCCGATGAGCATCTTGACGTTTGCTGTACATTTTTGAAGAGACCTAATGTGCAAATATACTAGAAAGTTATTTTTGTGTGTGTATGTATTGTGTGCATGCATCTTCTGTTTGTCAAATTCTGATATACTTTGTCCCTGTTGAGCAGGATGTCTCCAACACAAAATTGTGAAAAGTTTGATTCAGTGAGATCTCAGAATAAAAACACCTCAAAATTTGCTAATTCTTTTTCACAACTCTGAGGCAGAAACCGGCTTTTGTTCAATGCTGTTTTAAAGCAACAAAGCGCTAATTAAACATCATGTGTGTTTAGCCATATTTAGGGAACAAAATTGTCCTTAGAAGCTTGGTAAATGTGACAAAAATTCGGCTTTGATAAACAATATTTATAAATGAAGAAGAATGCTTTTTGTGTCTTAAAATGCAAAAAGTTTCTTTTTAGAGCTGGGGTCAGGGTTAGCTAGCAATCATAACTGACTTTATTAAAAACAATGTGTGTCCTAAGCATGTACTGTACATGCACAGATGTATTGCTAATTTAATTTAATTAGGGATGAGATTGCAAGTGTGTTTGGTGTGATTGACATGTCTAAGTTAATGCTTTCCGTCCTGTTAAAGATTTATGTGAGCATGGAATCCGTTTCAGTCTATCTGGAGAAATCCTAAACCAACAATGGCAACCTAATGTCAATGTCCTGGATCAAACACGCACACACACACACGGTCAGTCAGATGTTATTAATTTATTTACTTGACTAAATATTTCCTCTTCTTCTCTTTCAAGGTGTAACCCTCCACAGTGAAAGCGCTGCTTGGAAAAAAGCTGCTGCTGCTCGACATGTGGTAATAACTCACACTTTGCCTCCTTTTGTTTCATGTTTCATTAACGGAGACCAGTTATAGTCTTAGAATTACAACCCCGATTCCAAAAAAGTTGGGACACTGTACAAATTGTGAGTAAAAAGAATGGAATAATTTACAAATCTCATAAACTTATATTTTATTCACAATAGAATATAGATAACATATCAAATGTTGAAAGTGAGACATTTTGAAATTTCATGCCAAATATTGGCTCATTTTGGATTTAGTGAGAGCTACACATTCCAAAAAAGTCAGGACAGGCAGCAATAAGAGGCCGGAAAAGTTAAATGTACATATAAGGAACAGCTAAAGGAATGATTTGCAACTTATTAGGTCAGTTGGCAACCTTATTGGGTATAAAAAGATCTTCTCAGAGTGGCAGTGTCTCTCAGAAGTCAAGATGGGCATAGGAAAACCATACTGGATGTTCGTGATCTTCGGGCCCTTAGGCGGCACTGCATCACATACAGGAATGCTACTGTAATGAAATCACAACATGGGCTCAGGAATACTTCCAGAAAACATTGTCGGTCAACACAATCCACTGTGCCATTCGCCATTGCCGGCTAAAACTCTATAGGTCAAAAAAGAAGCCATATCGATAAAATTATACATTTTCTCAGTTTAAACATTTGATATGTCATATATGTTGTATTCTGAATAACATATTGAAATTTGACACGTCCACATCATTGCATTCTGTTTTTATTCACAATTTGTACAGTGTCCCAACTTTTTTGGAATCGGGTTTGTAAAATGATTTTAATTTTTTAAAGGACTCTTAGGTAAATCGGTAAATATACTGTGTCAAGAAAAAGATTTGTCATGGCTGACATCTCTTCTTATTTATTTCAAAATGAATGGACAGGTTAAAGATATAATTTGCTGAAAATGTACTCATCCCCAGTCTATCCAAGATGTTTATGAGTTTTTTCTTTTATCGGAACAGATTTGGAGAAATTTAGCATTCCATCACTTGCTTAACAATAGATGCTCTGCAGTGAATGGGTGCCGTCAAAATGAGTCTAACATCACAATAATACACAAGTAATCCACACCGCTCCAGTCCAGTAGTTGCCATCATGTGAAGTGAAAAGTTGCATGATTGTAAGAAACAAATCCATCAAGAATATTTTTTATTTAAACCGACGAGATTAATGTGAGTCCCCTATCTGTAATATTGCTTTCTACAGTGAAAGATTGCCTCGTCTGACTTAGGAGAGAAATATGCACAGAAGTGAAAACTGTCCAAAACAGTTCTAAACAAATATGTCAGTGGGTTTTAATGTTAGAAGACAACAGTTTACTTTTTGCATTACTTGTGGATGTTTTTATCAGCTGTCTGGACTTTCAT
Organism: Carassius carassius; assembly: GCF_963082965.1. NCBI lineage: Eukaryota > Metazoa > Chordata > Actinopteri > Cypriniformes > Cyprinidae > Carassius > Carassius carassius. Next base: position 31,081,965 of record NC_081767.1, on the reverse strand, counting down.
TTTGACGGCACCCATTCACTGTAGAGGATCCACTGGTAAGCAAGTGATGCAATGCTAAATTTCTCCAAATCTGTTCCAATGAAGAAAAAAACTCATCTACATCTTGGACAATCAGAAGGTAAGTAAGCTTTTAGAAAATTCAAATTTTGAGTGGACTGTTCCTTTAAGTACTTTGCATTGTGGGATATGGTATTCTATGTAACATTCTCTGGTTGTATATTGCCAATTTTGGCAAATGTAGTAGGTCATTCTAGTATTCCATGCATGCAGAAAATGTATATACTGCAGGAATAAAAATATAATGCAAAATAATGTTGTCTATGTAGTTGCAGAGTTGATTTTGAAACACAAACTAAATCCAAAATGCTGCTGGAATGCAGAAGCACGAACAAAAATAGTTTTTTGTGTGTGTTTCACAGGCTCACATCTCTGACGATAATCATGATAAAGACACCTGGACACCAAAAAACACTCAACAGACATGGAGGGTGGAGGTAATGATATGGTCACAAGGACAGAAACACACATGGATAGTATTATCATAGTGTCCAAAAATATGGTTTTAAGGTTTAATCGTATTGCTATGGCACATCTTTAAAAAACATAGAATTTGCTTGGTATGTGCCCAAAAAACCAATACCATGGTATTTTTGGTACTTTATTAGTGTAGTAGTTTGCAATATTTCTGTCACTCAGAGTTCTTTATGCATGATCTGTTAATGTGCATACGCTGTAAAGATGATGGTATTAAGCCACATGAGTATGTCGCCCTCTGTGTCTATAGCAAGAGTTTTGGTGTCTTGTTAAAGTTAGCAGGACTCTGTCTGTCTCCGGTGTCCCTGCACAATTTAAACATGACACATGAGCGCTACATTTTTGTTCATTTTGTTTGTTTGCTGGTAATTAAAAGTGCCTCAAAATTACTTCAGCACTATAGAAAACATGACATTACTACACTTTTGAAACCGTATTTTAACGTGTCTTACCCCACAAGTGCAAAATGTAAACTTGTATCTTTTAATTGTATAGAATATTGGAATATAAAAACGTGTTCATTTGTATCTATTTGTGTGTTGTATGTTTGCCGCAGTATAAAGGAATGGCGAATCTACACGTCTTTGAGGACTGGTGTGGCACATCTATAGCTCAACTACAGAAGAATCTACATTATCCACTATATCCTCACGTAGGTGTTATATCTGTACAGCTGACATATCTGCCATATATACACTAACCCCTGTTCCACACCGCAAGCATGAGCGGCGCGCGAGCAGCGCGTATTTTTTTCGGTGTCCATGTTAATCAATGAGTGCATTCACACCGGGACCAGGAGCAGCGCGTCAGCATCAAGCAGGAGCGTCGCTTGAACAGCAGTGAAGCGGGGGTTTCGGCGTCCGGTCCATTTTTGCTGTGCTGCTCACGCTCCATTAAAGTGAAAGCACACTTTTGATGGAAAAATAAATATGATTTTACACAAAACTTGTTCAAAATGCACAGAATAAGCATGCCAAGAGTTTTAACAAAAACGACAATGTCTAGTGTTTTAACAATTTTGCCAGAAAAGAAAATTAAGTATAACAAATATGTATTTACCCATTTAAACTTTTTAATTAATCGTTTTGGGTGGAAGACGCTGTACTTGTACGCTTCCAGTGTGAATACTCGCGAGAGTCTGCTGCTGCAGTGACGGTGTAGCTGCGCGGACGCGCTGCTCGCTCGCCGCTCGCGCCTGCGGTGTGAAACAGGGGTAACATTCAAATGTTTGGGGTCAGTAATATTTTCTTTTAATCAAATTAACACTTTTATTCAGCAAATATGCATTAAATTGACCAAAAGTGGCAGTCAAGACATTTACAGTGTATGTATCTAGGTTTTTATAGAATTATTAGGCAGCGCAGCTGTTTCTAGCATTGGTATAAGAAATGTTTACAAATCGTCATATTAGGATGATTTCTGGAGGATCATATGACTGGAGTAATGACTGCAAAAACAAATTAGCTTAGCAATGACAGGAATAAATTACATTTTGAAATGTATAAAAATAGAAAACAGTTATTTTAATTTGTAATAATATTTCACAATATGACTGTTTTTACTGTTTGCAATTAGGACATAAAAATAAAATAAAAAATGGGTTTAATGTCTTTTAGTCAATGTCTTAGATTTGAGGACATTTCGGAAACAATTGACATAATAACCTTTTTCTTCTCACATATATACATGCTTTTTATTTTAATAAATTAAAACAGATACATTTAGTCTAATTACTGTTAGAATAGACCTAGGCTGTATATACTGTAGGAATCAGAAAAGTACTAGCAAACAACAGCATTTATCTAAATATTCCTACTATAATAAGATCAAGCATGTTAACAAACGGTGCTACCTTAGTATTATTCATGTACTGTTAGTAGTATTTATTAATATTTTGAATTAGCTGCTTTTATTTTAATAATTTTAGTTTTAGTCATTTTAGTACTTCAAATTAAGCTTATTTTGTTTCAGTTTATTGACAATTTTTATTTCAGCCTTATTTCAATGAGCAAAAATAACAACAATGTTAACAACATACATTTCTTGCAGCATTACATTTGTTTGCGTTGTATTTGATATGTTTTATCTCTGAAGAATCGTACAACTGTGAAGAAGCTTGCTGTGTCGCCCCGCTGGACCAATTATGGACTCAGGATATTTGGATACATACATCCTTATACTGATGGTCTGTCTTACTCTCTCTCTCTCTCTCACACACACACACACACACACACACGTTCAGACTGTGAGCCATTGTCCCGCTGTTAACCCTCCTCCTTGTTTGGCAGGTGACTTTCTGTTTGCAGTGGCGTCTGATGATAACAGTGAGTTTTGGCTCAGTGATGATGAGAATCCAGACAATCTGAAGCTCCGCGCATATGTTGGAAAGGTTTGTGAGACGGAGTGTCAACTTTACAATTACTTTCATGCAGATGTGTGAAATGCATACACTTAATTTTGTAATTTCTCGTTTTTTAGACCGGCAGAGAATGGACCGCCCCAGGGGAATATGGGAAATACGCCAGTCAGATATCAGATCTCATTCCGTAAGTGAATGCTCTGTTTGTGCTTCATAATGCTTCAGGGAGGTGCTCACACATCTCTCCATGTTATGACCACATAACTCGATGAATAACTATTTTTACATTCGGTAAGTGTAGACTCACAAGCTGCTGCTTGTGTCCTGATTCTGGTCATGGCTCAAAGTGGGAAATCATTAGAAGTATTTGTCTGTTATAATATGATATTTAATAATGTGTGTGTGTGTGTGTGTGTGTGTACGCACATGCAGATTCAACAATAAACAAAATGTGATTTCAGAATCAGAAACATAGCTGTAGGCAGTATGGATCAAATTCATCAAGATGTTAGGCTCTGATATTATTAGTATGAGAAAGTTACAAAACCACTTTAGTTGGGACTCATTTTTATTACAATTATTACAATGCTAATGTAGTACAATATATTATTAAACTATATCATACTGGATGTGTTTAGAATGGAAGCGTAGATGTACATCAGTTTTACTAATTGTTATATGCATTTGTCTTTTCTAATTGCTTAAGAAAATTAAATAACTTGATTTAAAGGGATAGTTCAGAAAAAAAAGAGAGTTCTGTCATCTTTTACTCACCTATAAGTTGTATTAGTTGCTTTCTCCTGTTGAACACAAGATATTTTGAAGAATTTGTGTAACAATTGAGTATAGTATGGAAAAATATACCATGAAAGTCAGTGGCTACCACAAATTCTTAAAAAAAAATATTTTTTCATTTTTGTATGAACTATCCCTTTAACTGGGAAAACATTACATGACAATTTTAGTTTATTTTAATTATTCATTATTTATTTATCAATCAAATGACATTATTTTAGTATAATATGTTATAGAATTTAATATCATATATAAAATAAAAAAATAAATATTTTATTTTTTGTTTTATTAGAATAGTTAATGTATTTCTGTATTTCCTATTTCCTAATTACCGTATTTTTCGGTCTATAAGTCGCACCTGAGTATAAGTCGCATCAGTCCAAAAATACGTCATGATGAGGAAAAAAACATATATAAGTCGCACTGGACTATAAGGGTGTACTCACACTAGGCACGGTTGCCATGAACTGGGCCTGAGTACGATTGTCCCCCCTCCCCACTCCCCCTCTGGCCTGCACTCACATAGGAGGGTTTCAGCATTCGTGCCGGAGCACGCTTACGTCATTATGGTGCGCGACGGTTTTGGGACAAACAGGAAGAGCGGCGCTCTCTGAACACAATGGAGTCCATCGCTCTGTTTTCTTTGTGGATAATTTTGTGTCGTTTGGTCCACAGCCCTCTCACAGCCTGTTGTTAAACAGATGTGTCGCCTTAGTGGTGCGAAAATTTTCACGTAATCGTGCTGCTCGTATGAGGAGGTACCAGCTGAAGTGCAGCAAGGACTTTGCAGCTGCACTTTTGGAGCGTCGCAAAACCGTGACGCCACGCGTCCTGTTCCGTGCTCCAGCACGGTTAGCGCTCACACTGCATGCGAACCGCGCCCGAGTCCAACTGAACCGTGCTCTGGCCCACCTCTTCCAAGCGGGCCAGGGCTGGCTAATCGAGCCGCGCCCGGGCACGGTTCGGAGCACTCACACTAGTCAAACGAACCGCGCTTTGGTGGTCAAACACACTCGGGCACGGTTCAAACTGGCTAGTGTGAGTACACCCTAATGCCGCGTTTCCACCGAAATTACCCGGAACATTTGTACCAGGAACTTTTTTTCCCAGGAACTTTTTTTCCCCCAGACCTGTTGCTTTCTGCGTTTCCACCGTGGTGTAAAGTACCGGGAAGATTAGGCAAATAGACTGGTGACGTAGGTCTGCGCGCGTTTCTCAATACAAAGTACAGCTGATTTTGGATGTGTATTCAACGTAGTGCGGACTTTGTGCATTTGACTCGGGAGTGTGATGTCCGCGACGACGCAAATCAAGTAAATCTGCAAACAGCAGCATATACTTGATAACTTAAGTCAGCTGACCATGGCTACTGCTATTTTCCTCTCTGTATATTTACAATAAAACGAAATAGGATATCAAATACCACTGCCTCCTTTCGTTTTCATTTAAGCATAATAACAGCTGCAGAAATGTACTTAGTTCAGGGATATGTGTATATATACAGCCATTACAATGAAACGAAATATTATATAGATTTGCCTTTTTTATTTTCATTTTAACATATAGATAAATTGAATACAGACCAAAGATAACCTGTTAGATTTACCCAAAACGAATTATATTTTATGTTTAACCACTAAAGAGACATCAGAGCCAGCGGCACACATCAGAAGGTCTAGCCGAGGAGAGGCTGCTTCTCTGCAGATAGACGAGGACTGAGCTCCCGCTGATCGCGTGGAGTTCACCGTCTCTGAGATCGGCGAAACACATTTTTAAATAGGCGCTGTCTTTATAAATAAACCACAGATTTGAGTTGAACTCAATCAATGCTGCTTGAACTCAGCTGACCATGGCTACTGTAATTTTCCCCTCAGTATATTTACAATAAAACGAAATACGATATCAAATACCACTGCCTCCATTCGTTTTCATTTAAACATAATAACAGCTGCATAAATGTACTTAGTTCAGGGATATACAGCCATTACAATGCATGCATGCCGCACAAGCCCTGAAAAGTAAAGCCAAAACGTCTCGATCGCCCCCTGGTGAGTGGTCCTAGTATAGGTCATAAAACCAGCAGCACATATCAGCACATATCAGAAGGTCTAGCCGGGGTGAGGCTGCTCTCGGCGGATACATGAGGACTGAGCTCTCGCTGATCGTGTGGAGCTCACCGTCTCTGAGATCGGCGAAACACATTTTAAATAGGCGCTGTCTTTATAAATAAACCACAGATTTGAGTTTTAAACAACTACATTCTCGCCTGAAATACTTTTAAAATTACATTTCATGACACAATAACAGTAATATTTTGAAAATGTTGATCCGAATAAATGGTGTTTGAACTCAACCAATGCTGCGTGAACTCAACCAATCAGGATGTTTAGCGACCAAGTCCCGCCCCCGAAAGTTCAGGAACTTTGAAAAAGTACCACCTCGCCAGCAGGGACTTTCTGAGGGGCATTTTTTTACCCGGAACTTTATTTAGTTCCTGCGGTGGAAACACACCGAGTACCAGGCCAAAGTCCCTAGTTCCTGGGTAAAGTTCCTGCGGTGGAAAGTCACATTTATTTAGAACTAAGAACCAAGAGAAAACATTACCGCCTACAGCCACGAGAAGGCGCTCTGTTTTCAGTGCAGACTACAGGAGACTACACGTCCTCTTGCGGCTGTAGACGGTAATGTTTTCTATTGGTTCATTTCTCTCGGTTCATGTCAAGTTAATTTTGATAAATAAGTCGCACCTGACTATAAGTCGCTATGAAAAAAAGTGCGATTTATAGTCTGGAAAATACGGTATATTAGTTAAAATTATTTTTTTAATTCTGATGTGTCTTGTGTTTGTGATAAAGCATATCAAGAAAGCAACTTTTAAAGTCATTATAAAGAAAAAATATATTTTGAATAAAAAATATATATTTAAATTAATCTATTATTTAATAGTAAATAGTCAATTTCATGTTATCATTCAATGTAAAACTTTTGAGTTGCATTAGATGCTTTATTAAAAAAGGTTTCAAAGATCTGATGGTGTTCATGTCAAAGTGGTAAAATTTCACTTTGTGTTTTTGTGTTTTACAGTCTGCAAAAGAACAATAAATATTTCTTTGAGCTTATCCACAAACAAAACGATAAAGGAACGGACCATGTGGAGGTTGCGGTGAGTGTGTTTACTGAAGGTGTTTGTTGTACACTGTTATGACACTGTCTGTCTTTACTTACAGTGGCAACTCAAACAGATCGGGAATGGATTTTCAATCATTGATTCCAATTTCATCTCCCTCTACACCAGTGAGTGTGTGTGTGTGTGTGTGTGTTATTTTGGGATGTGGTTGCAGAAATGTCAGGGTAGTGTTAGGACGCCTGGAATAGCTGCTCCTGTCCGCACACCCGCCCTGAAAGAGAGCTAATGATTGGGTAGTTGCCACTGTACAAAGTGTGTGTGTGTTGTCATCTTATTGCCTTAGCTGAAGTGTCAATACAGGCCTTTGCCTTCATTTCTGTGTTAATGTTTATGTATTTCTAGCGAGAATCTGGGTTTTTGTGACTTTAGACTACTATATAATATATGTGTTTACATTAGTTAGTTAACTAAAACTAATATTCGTTTTTTTAATTATTATTATTTATTTTATTAAGTATCATTTTCGTTAATTTAAAAACAGCTGAAATTAAATAAAAATGTAAGTATTAGATGAAAAACTTGAAATATTATATAATTATATAATAAAACGAAAATGTGAAATATTGCCTTGGCAATTAACTGAAATATATAGTCTAAACTTCTTGCAACTTTTAGCAGTTTGAACAGTCTACATACTAATTAGTATGGTAGTGTGCTTTCCAAACGTGTGTGTGTGTGTGCACAGATGAGTCCTCTCTGAAGGCAGCAGATGTCAATCACATTCCTCAGACCATTGGCAGTCATGTGACTCCGCTCCAGAGGTCATCTCAGACTCCGCCCCACGGAGCAGACATGCTGAGAGCAGACCCACGTGACTCGTTTCATCAGGGTGAGAAATTCAGACACAAACTCTCATTTATTCAGCACCCTTTTCTTAATCTAAAGAAACATAACATGCCAACAGTGCAGATATTCTCAGCTATTAAACACTGAATTTAACTCGTTCCAAGCCCACATGCAGATGTTTTTCAGAGGAACTAAAAGTAAATAATATTTACACATCTCTTTTAATACATTGATGGTTCATGGTGACCATATCTAACAGTCCAACATGAACAGTGTGTACATAAACTGTACACAGAATATATGTATACAGGTTTGAAAAATGAGAGTGAGGAAATATAGATTTTTAAATGAAGTGGCCCTGGCAGATGATGAGAGTTCTATTATAATAAATACTAAATCACCTGCACTTCTTGATATTATTTCCCTGACTTATTATTTTTGGGTCTGGCTAGTTTTGTGATGTATTGACTTTCAGACAAAATCTACAACAAATCTTAAAGTTGCATGTGCAGGTGTACAAGCACTTCTTAAAACATTGGAATGTATGCAAACAGAACATGAATATAGTGCCACCTTGTGGCATAGTGACTCGAGGGTCTTTGTTGTCCAACACAATATCCTATGGTCACCCCCCACCCCATGTTCTATATTTGTGTTATTTCTGCTGCAATCATGACAAAGCTGCTTGTTTTCAAACTACTTTTTATTAACAGAAACTAGGAATCTTACTATTAATTACACTACTTTAAATTAACCACTATCCATTTTGTAATTTCACAAGTTTTAAGAACTGTATTCATGTGTTCTTCAATAAAAACAATAATACTAATATAAGTAATAATGCAAGTCATTTAAAAACAAAGAACCACTGCATAAGATGCTTCAGTTTGTATAATGAATACAGTTTAGCATGAATGTATTTAGCTGTGCATGTTGTTGCTATTGTCATATAATAATAGCAATGAAGTGTAATGTTTTTCGTCTTTGTATGTATTTGTACATGTAGTTCCATTATTGGACAGGGCACGTTTGCAGGGAGTTTTACCTGACTGTATCTATAACCCCAGCTACAGCATAAAGGGATATCGTATAATGCGCTACCAGGGCCTGCAGTTTGTAAGTGCTCACACACACATACATAGTTAGCAAACTAAGAGAAATTTTCTTTAAAGCGGAGTGTGTTGTTGTGCCTATGCTTGCATGATCTGGATCAATCTAATCTGATGCAGGTGCACCTGACGTACGTGTATCCTAATGACTACACACGGCTCACACACATGGAGAACGATAACAAATGTTTCTACCGTGGGGATCCGGATTATCTGGAAAGGTAGACAAATACAGTACACTACCGTTCATGTGGCTGGGGCTGGTACCTTTTTCAAAAGTCTCACCAAGGCTGCATTTATTTGATTAAAAATATAGTAAAAACAATGGTATTGTGAAATATTAATACAATTAAAATAGCTGTTTTCTATTTGAATGTATTTTGAAATCTCATTTATTCCTGTTATGCAGAGCTGAATGTCCAGCAGCCATTTCTCCAGTCTTTAGTCACATGATGTGTATAATATGCTGCTTTATTTGAACATCATTTGATATAAATGTCCTATTTGATCAATTTAATGCATCCTTGCTGAATCAAAGTATTCATTTCTTTATTTAAAAAAAAAAAAAAAAAAAAAAAAACATTTTGACCAAATCTTTTTTTGATGTTTTGAAGTTCTCTTTAGGCTTATTCCGACTGTCAGTCCAAATCCGATTTTACTGTGCATATCCGAATGGGTCTGAATGACAAAAAAATTAGAGATTAGAAATCTGTTTCAAGCAACATTTATATGTTGTTTGGTTTGAAATCCTATTCAAACCGCATTTCTGGAAATCCGTTTCAGTCTGAATGCTCAGATCGGATTTACCATAGATTTTTTTGCCTTCTTACTTACAGCAAGTAAAATGTAAACAGGTCAGATGTTGTTTGTCAAAAAACATGCGTAATGTCTTTGCAGAAACAAGGCTGTGCAGGCAGAAAGTCTATGCACCTATTTGGGTTTTCTGCCTCATTAAATGCAATGTAATCCAGCATGACGGCAACATGTTGTCACGATGTAACACAACATCCGTATTGCAAACTGTATTGCTATTATTGTTGTTTTTGGCATATGCAAACCAACGCCACGTCATTGCCATAGAAACCAATGCAGATGTAATCTGAACAGAGATAAACAGTGTGGACAGTCAATCATTTAAATCAGATTCCAATTGGATATGCACAAAAAAATCGAATTTGGATTGACAGTCTGAACAAGACCTTTGGTGCACCTTGTGCATTATGATATCAGATCAAATCATCTCTTTTTTTAGATACGGCTTCTCAAACTACATAAAACTGGATTTGCCTGAAAATGAGGAGTTATTCATCAAATACAAAGGTACAGCAAATAATGAATGCTTTTGTGTTGTCTTTAAATTTAAAGACAACATTCACATTGCATTTAACTTCCTTAATGCAACAGAAATATTTGGTTGTAAATAATGAGCAGGGCTTAATTTTGTGAAATTTTGAAAACAAATATTATTATCTTATTAATAATGTATAATGTTAAATATTATGAAAGCGTATTATCACAAATTGTGTGCTGTAAGATCAGGTAAATTTATTAAAATATGGTCAATTTTGTTGATTGCATTAAAACATGCTTCAGCTTGATGGTTCGGTTCAGAACTTGAAATTCTCTGAAAGGAAGTGCTTGTTCATTCCACATTTATTGTCTTTGTCTTTCTGTAGGAGACAGCATGCTAGGAAGAGCCATGAATCTGGGCAGAAATGAAGATGAGGGTTTTCAGAATGCTGGAAAGTTTGAGGAGAGGAAGCAAATGAAAGCAATGGAGAGGAACAAGGTTCTCCAGGATTATGGAGACGATTTTGATGATTATACAATGAAGAGACGCCGCAATCTGTTTTCTGTCCAGAAACATGGCAAAATCAGAAAAAAGAGGGAAGACGGCGACCTAAACAACAGATTTCAACAGATGGACCAAGACAGCCAACTTAAGGAAATCCCAAAACCACCTGGACAACCACAGAACCACCCAGAAGAACCACAACAGCAACCAAGAAAGAAGAAGAAAAGGAGACCTCCTGAACAAAACCAACAGGACCAACACTACCTCCAAAACCCACCTTCAGAGGTGAAGAACTATGACCAGGGAAACGAAAAAGACTCACAGCGGTTTCAGAATAACTTCATGGAGAAGATACCTGACCAGCAGAATCCGGGACCAGCTCAGATAAAACGCTTGAGGTCAATGGTGAAACAACAAGTGGACCATTCGCTCAATCTGGATGATAAAATTGAGCTCCACCTGCGTAAAGCCAAATACAGCAATAGTAGTGATAGAAATCCAAATCTTGTGGCAATCAGAGACAGAAATATTCCCATGGAGAACATACGAGATGCAAACCAGATGAAGCAAAGATCAGTGACCAACAAAGCCATTTTTGATGAGGTCCAGAAGGAACGTCTTGATCTTGTGAATCGGCTGGATAATTGGAAAGTCTATCTTGGAGATCAGGAGGACAGGACACCCAAGAACACATTAGATGAGGTCAAAGATGAACGGCCTTCCTTGCATGGGGATGAAGACAAAGTGGTACCGATTAAGAGGCTCAAACACCCAAAACATAAAGCAGATGAAGCCGTGCATGTTTTGAAGGACAACCCTGAAAATGCTGTAGAAGGTGACAACAATATTATCATGAAGCATGAAAATGTAGCTCATAACGAGACCAATGAACGTAAGGCATTGGTCATCGCAGCTCCATCTAACAAAGAATATAACCGTCACTGGGGTCATGTGAATGATGATAATCCCATACATATAGAAGAGAACGGAGATGGAGGAGATGAAGACGATGCTTGGGTGAATCAGAGTTTCTCAGAGGACGAAGACTATGACCTCACAAACAGGGCTGTGTATGACGTGGAAGTCAAGTGGTGTCAGACGTTCCAGGCTAAACCCCTAGATCTGCATGCCTTGCGCTCCGACTGGATCGATCTGAAGTGTAATGTGTCTGGAAGCCTGCTGCTTGAGGAATCAGAAGCATTGTCTGTAGTGGAAGCTTTCATGAAGAAACTAAACAAGAAATATCCAAGGTAGGCCAGCTGTTAGAATTATAATGAATCTAAAATTCAATCAATGCTGCAGTATGCAAAACGAGTTTTATTTGGAATGCAGTACTAGCATACTGTATATTTAAGGGAAGTCGTGGCCTAATGGTTAGAGAGTCGGACTCCCAATCGAAAGGTTGTGAGTTCGAGTCCCGGGCCGGCAGGAATTGTGGGTGGGGGGAGTGCATGTACAGTGCTCTCTCCACCCTCAATACCACGACTTAGGTGCCCTTGAGCGAGGCATCGAACCCCCAACTGCTCCCCGGGCGCCGCAGCATAAATGGCTGCCCACTGCTCCGGGTGTGTGCTCACAGTGTGTGTGTGTGTGTTCACTGCTCTGTGTGTGTGCATTTCGGATGGGTTAAATGCAGAGCACAAATTCTGAGTATGGGTCACCATACTTGGCTGAATGTCACTTCACTTCACTTCTAAACAGCTTATACAGAATACTGCATGTGATTTTATTTAAAAAATGTATGTGAAACCTGCATCAAAAGATTAACTTTTTTATATGGGTTACTTTGTTCAAAAAGGAAAGAAAAGAATAAATTAATACTTTTATTCAGTAAGGATACATTAAACTGATCAAAGTGACAGTCATCTTTTTTTAAACTTTATATTCCTAAAAGAGTTCTGAAAAATAAACATTATGGTTTCCACAAAAATATTAAGCAGCATAATTGTTTTCAGTATGGATTATAATCAGAAAGGTTTCTTGAGCAGCAAATCAGCATATTAGAATGATTTCTGACGGATCATGTGACACTGGAGGAATGATGCTGAAAATTCAGCTTTACATCTCAGGAATAAATGACATTTCAAAATATATTACAGTAGATGATGGGTATTTAAAATTGTAATAATATTTCATAATATTACTATTTTTCTGTATCAAATAAATTCAGCGGTGGTGAGCAAAAGAGATGTCTTTCAAAAACATAAAGAAACACAACATTTTGAATTATGTATGCAATATTTTATTTTTTATATTATTTTATTGTTTTTTAAATACACCATTTTAAATTGTATGGATCATGTGTCTGATCATTTGGCATGCTGATCAAAAATATTAGTTAATAATATTTTCAGTTCATTCACCATCATAATGGAAATTAGACGTGCATTGTATTTTAGATTTGAGTATGTCACACAGTATGCTCTGGTCCTGTAGTTTTGCATGAATACGGAAAATCTGTGCACAGTAAAAATGGTATTTATAGTATGGTAATATGCCATTCTGAACATTTTAATTAATCTCTGACTAATTGGTGTGTGTGTGTGTGTGTGTGTGTGTGTGTGTGTAGGCAGTTCTCTCTAGAGCGTATTGTGAACATTGAGAAGAAGCCTGATTACAGTCGTGGCAGTAGATATCTTCTGGAACTGGAATTGTTGGAGGCTTCAGGACACCACCTGCGCCTGGTTCAGTACATCTATGTCAAAAGAATTGAAGTCTGGGGTTCTCACAAAAAACAAAAGGCTCAGGCTGAAGAACCAATGCTTTGCAATCCATACAGCTTCTACTGGAACCCAGCTGCTACTGTCCACTTCATCATCCCAGGTAACTCTCATATAGAGAAGGATTTACTGAAGCTTTATTCAAGACGCTTTCTGACTATCCCTGGTGAAGGAAGCAACTTGGGCATGTTTCTTTGTATGCTGCATGAAGTATCTTGTGTCTGTGTTTGTATGTCTGCAGTGAAGAACCAGGCCCGTTGGGTGCAGCAGTTTATTTCAGATATGGAGGAGATATACCGCACCACGGGAGATCAGAACTTCAATGTCATCATTACTGACTATGAAAGCACTGATATGAACATAGAACAAGCACTACAAAACTCTTATTTACCCAGGTACATTTACCAGTTTATAAATACACGCTTGGTAGAGTTAGATTTCATGGTCATATGGCACATTATGTCATCTCATGCTTCTATAGCTATCATATTTTTTTCTCACCTTGAGACCCTTGCTTTCTATTGTGTGTCCTCCGTTTCAGGTATCAGTACCTCCGGTTAAGTGGAAACTTTGAGAGATCAGCAGGACTGCAGGCAGGAATAGACCTCATTACTGTAAGTTTAAGACGCAGTATCACGCCCCAGACACATGACATGAATTTCTAAAACTTGTTCGAAACATGCCATGATCTTCAGTGAAAATGAAGGTAGAACTACTGCAAGGTGACGTCACTTAATTGCAGCTTATAAAGATCCGTCTCTTTCTCAGGATGATCACAGTATTGTGTTTCTATGTGACCTGCACATCCATTTTCCACCTGGCTTCATCGACACTGTGAGAAAACACTGTGTGGAGAGGCACATGGCCTTTGCTCCGATAGTCATGAGACTGAACTGTGGCGCTACACCTTTGGAACCTGATGGTACAGTCCTACAAACACAAGATAAACTGATAACAAGACTGTCATATATAACACAGAATCCGATTACTGTATATCAACACGTTCACTGTTATTCAAAAGATTGGGGTTGTTTTTGAATGAAATCTGAATTTCAGCATCAGCATGGTCTAGATTTGAGGCCCGTGCAGGGCTCTACAAGAAACATTTCTCGTTATTTTCAGTGTTGAAAACAGTTGTGCTGGTAATGTGCAGGTTACTGGGAGGTCAATGGCTTTGGTCTTCTGGGCATTTATAAATCAGACCTGGACTCCATCGGGGGCATGAACACTAAAGAATTCACAGACCGCTGGGGAGGAGAGGACTGGGAACTACTGGACAGGTCAGTCATGAGACAACACACTAATATCACACTTAATACAAGTTAATCAAGTTTTATTAACACAATTACATCTTATTTCTAGCTTGATATCAAAGTCAGTATCATTTTTTTTATATACTGTGCATTATGACGTGATTCCTAAGTTCACTTGGCAGCAGTTAAAGTGATAGATTTTTAGTTAAGTCACCACCAAGGTGACGTTTATGTAAAGCAGTTCGAATTACCATCATTTATAGTATGAAATGTGCTAAACATACATAAACTTGCCTTGTGTAGAATATCAATATTGGCTATTGCCTGTAACGTGAAAATAATTCAGCTTTTTGTGTCTGCCAGAATTGTAATCTCTATAATCTGTAATGCTAAACAAACATTATTTGGTGTGTGAAGTGCTTTCTGTTTTCTGTGGTCTCAAGGATCCTTCAGGGTGGGCTGGAGGTGGAGCGACTCTACCTGAGGAACTTCTTCCATTACTTTCACACAAAGCGTGGCATGTGGAGCCGCCAGATGCTGCACAATACGTAACCGTGGCTGCTGAGCAACGGTTACTCCGGCACTTTAAACTTCAGGACATTCTGGATGTGAATTTGAGGTGATCATTTAGTGGGAACACACAGAGATTCAGGACAAGGACGCCTGTGATGTTTGGGTTGTTGCGTCCAAACCTCAAAGCTAGCTATGCTATCAAGAAAGACAAACTTTAAAGGAAATGATACAACTTATTGATGGCTTCAGCATCACTTTGTTGTTGTCGTCACTTCAGGTCAACAATATGCCTTCAGTCACTACTGTCTGAGTATCCTGTTCTGACGGATTCAATGAGATGTATATACTGAGAAAAAGTGTATTTATTCAGGTAGGTACAGTAGGTGTCTTGGGTGAGGGTTTGACTTTGCAGACTTTCTTTTAGGAACTGAAAGAATCAGTGGCCAAAACCAAAGAGATGTGCAATATTCACAGAGCGTGTTTGTCTAAGAAAGTGAATTCATTCAGGTTACAAATGCTGTTGTTTTCAAGTCAATCTCACAAAGCCTGTCAAAAACACATCTGTCATATATCACCCTCAAAATACTAAAGAAATTAAGAATTTGTTTTATTATTATTTTTTTTTTGTGCCTTTTTTTTAATAAAAAATGCAATGAATTGAAGATGTGATAGTCAGTAGTGTTACTTAAAATCAAGTTGTTTTTTATTTATTTTTCCAAATTTTTGTTGCCAGCTAAATGAAAATGACCTTTAAGTCATTCCTGCACGACACCAACAACCTTAAAATAAAATGTTTCTTCAGTGTGTTTTATTTGTTATATGATCACTATCAGCATCACCTGTTGATGAGCATTAAGTGAATATGTGAATTAGTTTACTGTCTGACTGCAGCATTGGATAATGTACTTCCTTTTGTTCATGTTAGCTTCATCATTCTTCAGTTCCATCACTCCGTCGTTACTCCGGCTGATCTGTCTGTTGTGCCAGACTCCAGAAATAGCAGCTTGTAAATGTGTATCATTGCTGTAATAAATAACTTGACCAAGACCTCGAAGAACGTTTCTCAGTACTGCAAATGTCAATGATTTGTTTATAGTGGAAGCAGGTACATTTCTTCTGAACAAAATAAAAATGCTTTTCATGCTTGAACTGCTACGAAGCTGCGTTAAAAGGATCGTTCACCCAAAAATGAAAATCACCCAATGATTTTCTCACCCTCAAGCCATCCTAGGTCTATAATAATAACTATACATGCTCTTTTTCCCAGACGCATCCTGGTCAGATTTTCTATATTGCCTAAAATATCCAGGTTTTGGCTTTGGTTTTCATTCTTGCTGAAGGTAATGATGGAAAAGTAGTTTGACCATAAAGACCAATATGGTCACCCTAGGTATTTATGATGTTCTAGATGTATAAAGGCCTTCTGAAGTGAATCGATGCATCTTTGTAAAAAAAAAAAAAAAAATTATCCATATTTAAACTTTATAAACTGTAATCTCAGAAGTAAGTAAGTAAGTAAGACACTGCATCTAGCATATGTGACCCTGGACCACAAAACCAGTCTTAAGTGTCAATATTTTATTGAATAAATAAGCTTTCCATTGATGTATGGTTTATTAGGATCAGACAATATTTCACAGAGATATAACTATTTGAAAATCTGGAATCTGAAGGTGCAAAAAAATCTAAATACTGAGAAAATCACCTTTAAAGATGTTCAATGCATATTACTAATCAAAAATTAAGTTTGGATATATATTTATGGTAGGAAATTTACAAAATCTTCAAGGAACATGATCTTTACTTAATATCCTAATGATTTTTGGCATAAAAGAAAAATAGATCATTTTGATCCATACAATGATTTTTAGTCTATTGCTAAAAATCCACCCCAGCGACTGTGTGGTCCAGGGTCACATATAGTGTTTTGAAACTATAGTGAGAAAAAAAATCCACCAAAATGTAACGTGCATCTAAATACCACACCTAATTCCAGAGCATCTACGAGGTTAAACGAGGACTCTCCATCTGTTGGTATGAGCTTGTGAAGGTTTAAAATAAGAACAGGAGACTCTGGCTTCCATCTGAACATGTTTAAATTCTACAAATGCCTTTTAATTTTATTTGTAGGTGGGGCTATATTTAGTGAAGGCTTGCATTTATTTGGAGTTGTGTATACGTGCATTCTCAGCTCTACAGTCAGCAGAGCTCACCACATTGTCAGTGCAAAGTACAAAGATAGACACACATTATCTCACTCAATTGTTTAAACTTTAACATATTTAAAGGAGCTGACTCTATTATCAGTTTTGTTTGTATGTTCAGAATGGAATATTAGCATATTTATAACTGCATGGTATTGAATAGATACAGTCTACATTAAAAAAAATTATGTAAAAAAACATCAGTTAACAAATACTTTTATTAATAAATAATACATTAGATAGATCAAAGGTGACCATAAAGACCTTTATAATATTTAAACTTTCTATTCATAGAAGAATCTTGAAAAAAAAAAATGTGTCACGGTTTTCATAAAAAATATTACGCAGCACAACTGTTTGAATATAAATGTTTTTTGAGCAGCAAATCAGCATATTAGAACAATTTCTGAAGGATCATGTGACACTAACGATGATGAAAATACAACTTTGCATCACAGGAACAAAATAAATTGTAAAATATATTCAAATAAAAAAAGGTAATTTTTTAATTAAAATCATATTTAATAAAAGTATTCTTTTTACTTTATGTTTGATCAAATAAATGCAAGCTTGGTGAACATAGGAGACTTCTTTCAAAAACATAAAATCTTACATACCCGAAACTTGTGGACAGTCCAGTAGTCAACTCAAATCTTTTGATATAAAAGAAGAAAAAAAAAAGTTATTTTGCATTTTTAATCCAATTGTATGTAAAATATCCATATATATATATATATATATATATATAAACCCTTTGCACAGTCCAATCATAAAAAAATGAGTCAAGAAAAAGGTATTGAGATACAGTATATATATATATATATATATATATATATATATATATATATATATATATATATATATATATATATATATATATATATATATATATAAATAGTGTCCATAACACACTACTGCAGACATATTAAGAGTACTATGGAAGGTCATGCAGATTCTCTTTCTTTACTACATTACATCCACACCATTGTTATACAGTGTTCCTGCCAAACCAGGCCGCATTACTCGTCTCTTTTGTCACTCTCAGACAGGTGTTGACCAAAAAAATCCCTTGTCCTTGTGCACAAACACACAGTCAGTCACACAGTGTGAATAATCTGAACGTGACCTCACCACCCTGATATGTAAGAGGAACCCAAACTGTCAATCACATAAGGTTGTAAAGCTCTATCCATCCAGTGTGTGTTAAAAATATATCACGACAGTCTGTAGTCATAATAAAGCATGCGATTTTAGCACGATCAACATTTTATTAACCTTAAGTGGGTAAATAGTATACAACGAAGTAGCATTAAACATTTCCATATTCATATAATTACAAGCTTTCTTTAGAGATTCGTATTAATGCATATTGTTTATTTTTTACTGGTGACTCATTACAGGCAATTATCTTCATTTTGATTTCACCTGTCACTAATAGCAAATGCACACACATACACATATAGACAATTATACAGACTCTTTGCTATTACTGTCCTCCTCCAGCAGCATCAAACATCTTCTTCCTGCCCTCCATACCAGACATGGCCTCGACGTTCTTACGCCAGTCGCCCACCTCCGTCGATATAACCTGACAAAACACAAATGCATCATGCACTCAATGAAAATTTTAAAAAACTGAAAATATATTTTCTTTATTCTCTTGAATTTCTAAAAACAAAGGATGATTTAAAGAATGATTTTTAGGCCAACTAATATATTTTTTGAAGCAAGTAGGCATATTTGTCCCAGTTCTTCATGAATGTAATTAAAAAAGTACTATGTGTACTGAGTGAGACGCTTCCAGAGTAAAATGACTTCATGTTTTGGTGAGTATCACACATTAGTGAATGCAGGTTAGAGCATGCAGGTGTACCTTCTCTTGTTTAATGTCTTCTTTCTTCACAGATTTGAGGTTGGCTCTGAGATCCATGGAGCCCTTGTGTTTGGAGCCCAGCAGCGCTCTCATCATCTCATCCGCAGACACACGCACCTTCCTCAGGGCAGGTTTCTTAAACTTCCCTCCTAAATCTTGCACCTTCAGCTTCAGCTCATGGATCTTACAGACACACACACTGTGTCCATTACAGAAACTGTCATCTAATATTAGTTTAGTGTTAGAAAAGGTACATTTTATTTACTCACATCTCTGTTGTTTTTATTCACTTTAGCCTCAAAGTCGTATCTCTCCTCATCCACTACATCGATTTTGGCATGGAGTTGTCGACATAGTTTCTGGACACAAAATTATTATTACTACTACTACTACTATTTTGCATGTTTGTGAATAATATGAAGATAAGTTATCAAATCTAAATAACTAAAATAACACAAATGGAAACATGCAAGTTGCGAGGACAAGGTGACTGAAAAAAATATAAATTGTTCAATTTGAGTAAGACTAGACTATAGAATATAATTATTTTAAATGTAAATAATTATACATTAAGTACTTAAAAATTTCCTAAAAATATAGAAAGAACAATATAAATAATGTGATTTCTCTAGCATTTCGGTCAGTGTCTGTATATGTTGATGAAGTTGTCTTTTACTAACCTGTAACTCCTCCATTGAAAGGCTGGTGATCTGAAGAGGTGGAAGCTTATCACTCAGATATTTCACCTTCTCCTCATCACGATTGACCTTCTCCTGTTCCAACTCATCCATGGCTCTTTGGAGCAAAAGGATCTGAGAAAAAAAGAATGTGAAAAGACATTTAACAAAAAACAATCAGTATATCTGCTACATGTAGATTTACTTTTTGAGTTCTCAAAGTATAGAAAACAAACACACACACACACACACACACACACACACACACACCACTATCATACCTTCAAGGAAAGTTTTCGAGATGCAGAAATCTTTGACTTCGGCTAAAAAAAAAAAAAAAGGAAACAAATTTAATCCAAATTTTTATGCATTATATTCTGTCTTTCAATGATGTAGAAATCACTGAATATTTCACAATATCATAATCACAATACTGTTGAATACCTTGGCTTGCACTCGAGGGGGCAATGGAGCAGGAGGCTTTGATGATACAAAAATTTCATAAAAATTGGAATAAAAATACACAGTATAAATCACATTATCCTTATCAGAAAATGATTGTATAATGTTATTAAAGCTTTTATCCCTTTAACTAATTATTACTCTTATTTCAGTCACATATACAATAGACTATTTACTTACTTTGCTGCAGATGTTATGTTTATTGGTGGTTGCAAAGAGAAAAGAGAAGAAAATAATATTAAAAACAATTTTTTGTTCATGGCATGCTCATGAAAAATATTGCATAAAACACTTACTCGTCCGCCATTGTGAAACCTGTAAAATCAAATAAACGAAAACAAAAATAAAAACAAACAATTACGATTAGTTGCAATCACAATACTAAACTAAATCAGTTTCTTGATCCGCATTGACAGATTTCTAGGAAACAGTAGCGGCTGACACAGAGAGATGTGTTACCTGAGGAGTTGCCTGCAGCTTCTGAAAGCACAAACAGGACAGAGACAATCATTTTTATGTGTGACAGGCAGCAGCTTTGTAATTTTAGCTCACAGACACAGGAATGAGAATGAATGGGCAGCTGTCCTCAACATATCAGAGTGCTGTGTGTGTGTGTGTGTGTGTGTGTGTGTGTGTGTGTGTGTGTGTGTGTGTGTGTGTGTGTGTGTGTGTGTGTGTGTGTGTGTGTGTGTGTGTGTGTGTGTGTGTGTGTGTATGTGTATGTGTGTGTGTGTCCAATGCCACAAGGACAAAGTAATTCAAAGCCTAAAACAGTATATGACTCAAAATACATTTTTATATGCATCTCAAATGTATTATAGCAAACAGAAATGGCACGTCCTTGGGAAATTGTGAAAAAGAACAGGTAAGTATAAGGAAAACTCCACCATCAAAAAAAGGACAGGCAAATATGTAAATTACAGGACACTGCGGTTCATTAAGTCTTCACCTCTTTAGAGCAAATGTATTACAGTCAAACAACAAGACATTGCATAAATCAAACGTCTCTGTCCATTAGTCATAGGTCAGAACAATCAGCACCTGCTCACCCTCACATGTTCCTAGACAAACCTCACTTCAAGACTAATTTTAAACACCATTTGCCCACCCACCCAAGACCTAAAATATTATCCCAGTGTTTGAAACACATATTGTTCTTTAAAGGAATAGCTCACCCAAAAATGAAAATATGCAGGCAATCCAAGATTTGGAGAAATGTAGCATTACATCACTTGCACTCTAATGGATCCTCTGAATGGGTGTCCAAACAGCTGATAAAAACATCACAATAGTCCACGAGTAATCCACAGCACTCCAGTCTAGCAATTAACATCCTGTGAAGGAAAAAACAAATCCATTATTAAGGCATACTGACTTTCGATCATTGCTTGTGGCCAAAATACGAGTTCATCATAAAATACATAAAAAAATCCATCCCGTTGTTGTCCTCTCACATCAGAATCTGAATTAACACTGAACTGACGTGACATCAATGACACTGAGAGCTGCTTTATGGGTAAAGTTGAATTTGTTTCATAATTGAATAACTTTGCCACATTAAAAATTTTATTTTCTTGTTTATTTCTATGAAGCTGCTTTGAAACTATCTGTATTGTATAAGGAGCTAATGTGACTTGACTTGACTTGACTAAATCGTCCACAATAATGTCAAGAATTCACACAAAACTTTTACTTGCAGGTAATTTGTTTACCAAAAACTCATTTGGGATTCAGTGAGGAGGAACTTTGTGTTGAAGGTATGATCTATTTATTCAGTAACCTTTTCATACGGAGAGCTGAGGCATGTCTGCTTCCCAGGCCATGTATTGCTCTGCCACTCGATCAGCCGGTCCGACTGACAGACTCTCTGTGCGAATGGTTTACGCAGCTTGGGTGTCAGGAATATCTCTCATGCTTCCCCAGGCATATTTGATCCAAAAATTTCCACCAAAGTCAGCTCAATGAGGCGAAAACCCCTCTGATCCAATTGTTCATTTAAAACTAAGCCGATATTTACGAGATATCAAATTGATCCTTAGAACAGAAGCACATAAACATACTACTTATCCCACTAACACACACAAACTGCGGAACACTTTGGTTCCTTGCCACTGTCGCTATGGCTTGCTTAGTTGGGGAAGCTTAATTTCTGGCAACATTGTTGACTTGACCGCCGCACAGACACTATTGGAAGAGAACTGAACTGAGCTGGAAGACGACATCACTGAATCAACAATGAACTGACTAACAGATAAACTGATATGTCCTCCATTATCAGCACACACTTTTCCTTTTTAACACTGTAAAGCTGCTTTGACACAATTGTTTAAGGGGCTTTATAAATAAAAGATACTTGAATTGACCCAGTGGGGTAGCAGTGTGTAATAATAGTGGACTAATAACAGGCCTGGCTGCACCATCCACTGGTTTATTTGGCTCTGAATGCAATGGGATTAAGTTTTAAGACTGACTTTTAATCCTCCAAAGATTTATAAAAGATTTAAGTAGATATTGTATAATATCCAAAACTTAAGATGAAAGTGAAAAGTATTAAAAATAAGCACGCATCTGGCCCAAAAACCCGACCTGCGAATTAGTGATGCGCGGGTCGTCTCATAACAATGTTGGAGAGGGTTAAGAAATTGGCACTTTATTGCGGGGCGGGTAGGGGCGGGTCACTAAAAATATCAATTTATGTTGCATGGAATTTAGTGGTGGAAATTTTGATTCTTTCAAGAGATTCGTTGATTTTCAGTTCGTTCACCAAAATGATTCATTCACTGATTCGTTCGGTGACCATTTCTTCATATTACACAAATACGCCAGCAGTTGGCGAAAAAGAGTGTCTTATGTGTTATGCTAAGTCAACTAATTTCATATAGGGCTGGGAATCGATTCCAAAAAGAATCGATTCCTCCATTCCGAGGCGTTGGGAATCGAGAGTCGATTCCAAAAGTTGGAATCGATTCCATCAAGGGGAATCGACTCCTCATTCAGAGTATTTTTCAGTTCAACAAAGCTTATCTATGGGAGTCTTATCTATGGGAGCCTTTCGTTTCAGAAGCACAATTCACCTAAGCCATAATTACAACAGTTGTGGGATAAAAGATTATTTTCAATTTTATATATATATATATATATATAAACGATTCAGAGGTTATTTTACGGTGGAACTGGCTTGTCCACAATTTTGAGCGCTGCATGAACGAATAGATCATGACGTCACTGAGGGTCTTGATCTTATTACCATCTAAAATGCCTTTTTTTTAAACATTTCTATCAGCCAATGATAATTATAAATAATACGTCACGAGCATAGATCAGTGGACGAGAGCGCATCTGATTGACAGAGCTCTATCAGTCATTAATGTTCTGGTTATTTTGTTTCAGTGTACGGTTTGTTAATATTATGCAACGTATACAATGTAAACTTCATCATTCAGCTGAACTGAGCACATTTATTTTAGACACTTCATGTCTTAATTAATTCATGCGATAAACGCATGTCCCTGCTGAGCTGGGCTACGACTAATTTCACGTATCGTCAAATTTTGTAATTGTAATTGTGTTATCGAACAGCCCTAATTTCATAAAAGCGGGACCCGCGGGTTGGAAAAAAACCTCGACCCGCGCATCCATAGACATCGCGCGCATCACTACCAGAGCCCGTCTGTTCCTAGACTCTGGGTGCTTCTCAATATCCCTCCTCGTCTCCTCTCTCCTCCGTCCTCTATCCTATGACCCGGAAACCGATCGAGCTCAGCCATCTTGACGGACATATCAATTCTCTAATTGCACCGCGAGGAGTCGAGGATCGAGGAGTGAGGAGGCTTCCAGAGGAGTCATGAGCGAGGATACACAGGTGCATCCTATGCGGAAGAGTTTTATCGACTAAAACGTGACGCACGTATAAATTCTCCTCCCCCTTCACATCGGTCACAATAATTTTGATTTCTACTTTACTTTTGCAGTTTATATAAACCACACACCTCACATATTTCAACAGGGTATCTTTCTTTATTATTATTTATTATGAATTTCTTAAATAAACAAATTTCAACAACATGAGGGCAGATCCTCTGAGCGCTGCTGATGACGCAACGAAGTGACGCTCGAGTGATCAAGGATTCCAATGTGTAAAAAAAGCTTTCATTCGATCCCTCCATCCTCGCGTCTTTTCCTTGCAGCCTTCCCTCGCATCCTACAGGGGGCGGAGCTGAGACGCGAGGAAGCGAGGAGAGGAAACGAGGATGCACAAATAAGAATTGAGAAGCACCCTCTGTCACTACTGCGAGTGCGAATGTCCATGACCCGGATGTGCTTTGAAAGTTCCCGTCCCTCCTACCTGCGCATGCGCGTGCGATGCACCTTATCCTGCGGGAGCCGTTTCATCTGACAGACACATTTATTTTTAAAATTAGCCGCATAAACATCACAATTTTGATATGATTGCCATCGAAATGGCTCACAGGATCGACGATGCGCCTTCCTGAGATCTAATTATGACAGAAGAAGCGTTTTAATCGGCGCGAGGATCGATGGAGACTTTAATGTCAGATTTGAACCGCTGAGGTGAAACTCTGGTGAGCTGACAGGATCAAAAACACTACAATAATGTAATTCAGCTGAACAGTTTATAAGAAAATCATACAATAAATAAGCCTTTGTGTCTTATATAATATGCTGTGATTTATAAACAATGTGAATGCAACTAAACTGCCTGGTCCATACAGAGGTAACGTTAATGTGATTCATTAACTGATTAATTATGTGAGTGCGTGTTTATTTTATATCAAGCTTTTTATCTGTATTTGTAGTCAGTGTCTGGCCTTTCTGTCCGCCCTCCAATCTGTCAAAGGCACCTGTTGTCATCACCTGTTTCAGGTTGCTTGCTTTGTGTCTGTTTTTTTGTTTTTTTATTTGTTTTCTACCTCGATCCAGTGTGCTAACTGTATGTTTGTGTTCATGTATGTTTAAATAGATGAATAATGCCTGGGAAGTTAAAGGCGAAGATTGTTGCCGGGCGGCACCTGCCTGTCATGGACCGTGCCAGCGATCTCACAGACGCCTTTGTAGAGGTCAGTCAAGTGTGGTTGTTAATGCAGTCACTTTTCTTGCTATGCACATTCAAACAAAAATGCTCCCTAAGTAGGATATCCCTTGATTTATCATAGAACGGCGCTTATAAAGTGTTGTTCCACAGGTGAAGTTTGGAAACACAACATTTAAGACGGATGTGTACCCCAAATCCCTGAATCCTCAGTGGAATTCAGAGTGGTTCAAATTCGAGGTAAGTTCTTTGAACTTGTCCTGCTTTAGGATGGATTATTGTTGAGTTTATTCTCTGTTTATCTTTCCTTTACCCCTTAGGTGGATGATGAGGATTTGCAGGATGAGCCGTTGCAGATTACTGTTCTTGACCATGACACATACAGCGCTAATGATGCCATAGGAAAGGTGTACATCGACATTGATCCACTGCTCTGCAGTGAAGCTGCTACTGTCATTTCTGGCTGGCTTCCCATCTATGACACTATACATGGTGTGTGTCCACAAGCAAATTTAGTTTGTAATATTAAGGAGTTCTGACTTATTTTGTTCTGATGATATGATTGTGTTCAGGTATAAGAGGGGAAATCAACGTTTTGGTGAAGGTGGATCTCTTTAATGACTTGAACCGCTTCAGACAGTCATCATGTGGGGTTAAATTCTTCTGTAGTAAGTATCTAGATCATCTGCTTCCATGTCTTGTACTTCTTTTCTTTCTGCCCTCTGACGATCTGTTTCCTCCACTTTCTACCCTGCTTTGCTCTTGTGTTTATTTTGTCATTCCCTGTGAATTTTCATTCACATTCTGGCTCTGTCTCTCTATTTCTTCAGCAACATCCATTCCCCGATGTTACCGGGCCATTATGGTACATGGCTTTGTAGAAGAGCTTGTGGTAAATGAGGATCCAGAGTATCAGTGGATCGACCGTATCAGAACCCCTCGTGCGTCCAACGAGGCCAGACAGAGACTCATCTTTCTCATGTCAGGTACTAATATTTTTGATGGGTCATGTGTAACTGAAGACTGAAGAAAAACCAGTTCATTTAAGTTATATTGATATTTCACAATAGTACTGTTTATAGTGGTTTTTGTTTTTTGATCAAAGAAATGCAGCCTTGGTAAGCATATGACACTTATTTAAAAAATATAAAAAGGCTTGCCAACCTAGATCTAGGACTTTTGGAAAGCACAATATAGGCCTATTGTTCTACTCTGACTAAGTGTACTTTAAGTTGCTTTGGATATGATCATCTGCTAAAAGGTGACTTGCTAGAAGACTTGTATGTGGAATATGAGACACTCCTGTCAATATTTTCTCTTCATGTGGTGTGTAATTGCATTTGTGTTTCTGTTGTAGGTGAATTGCAGAGGAAGATTGGTCTGAAGGTGCTGGAGATGGGAGGGAATGCAGTGGTGGGGTACCTACAGTGTTTTGACCTTGAAGGAGAATCAGGCCTTGTGGTTCGTGCCATTGGGACAGCCTGCACACTTGAGAAAATCAGCACATTCCCTGCCACAGCTACACACCCCAGCAACTCCTCTCCTTCAAAAGACATGAAAGAGTGAGTGTCACCTACGCACACACATACGCATGCACCGCCTATGCTCTAAATCAAGGATAAAATGTCAGTGTGTGTGTGTGCGCAGGTCATCACCGTTTTTAAAGAGATTTGGAAATTGCTGCTTTTTTTCTAACAGCTATCCTAGTTAAATCTGCAGTACATTAGATTAGATTTTGTTTACACTGAATATAAGAATTGAATTTTAGATTAGAAATGAATGTGTTATGTATGGGTTATTATAGAAATCACAATGAATCCATGGAAAATTTCTATCCCTTTAAATTAAAGTAAAAATAGAGGCTGTTAATTCTGAATTTCAGTAAATGTATGTTACTGTTCAAAAATTTGGAGTTGGAAACATTTTTGTATTAGTCTGTTAATTAGGGCTGTGCGATTAATCGAAATAAAATCGCGATTTTAGTGAGCGCGATTTCTAAATCGCTTTATAGCACGATTTTCTGCAGCCCCGATTTCCCGCAGTATGTTATCTGAACCAATCAGGATGCAGCGCGCCTAAGTGGAGCGCGAGAACAGATCAGACTGGGCATATGCCTAACTCCAGGTCTCAATGTCTGCTGACCTTGCAGAAACATACAAATAGACACAGCCAGACTAGACTATTTTAGTACAAGTTATGAGCTTACTGACGATTTTTTATAACTCTTGACAAAATTATAATATAGTAAGGATTTTATTATTTTTTTGCCTAGTTAGTTTTGCCTACGTTCCTATGGCCCAATGACGCAACGATTAGCATTTACTGCTTTTTAAAAATGCGGGTCGGGTACAATATTTTATTTGTATTTTTTTGTGGTCCGAGTTGCGGGCGGGTTAGTTGAAAACGTCGATCGGGTGCGGCTTATTAATACGTTGACCCGCGCATCACTGGTGTGAGTGAATAGATTCGCTGAATGCATGTATGACTGTAAAGCATGTCTGTGTGTGTCAAAATCGTGATTAATATCGAAATCGCAAAATTGATCAAAAAATCGGGATATGTTTTTTTTTGTTCATATCGCACAGCCCTACTGTTAATGCTCACCAAATTGCATTTACAAAAAGAGTCATATTGTGAAAGATCAAAAGAACAGCATTTATTTAAAATGGTAATATAATAAATGACTTTGCTGTCATGTTGTAATAAATTACTTTTCTGTCATGTTGTAATAAATGACTTTGCTGTCATGTTGACTCCAAACTTTTGAATCATGTTTTAGATTTTCATCTATTTTGTTTTAGCAGACAATTTTGTTCAAGGTAATTTGTTATTATTTAAATAATTTATTACAATTATCTAACATTCATTTTGGTTTTATTAAACAGGTATTAATGCAACCTGAAAAAGAAGAAAATGTTTTACAATTAATCTCTGTTTTCTGTTTATATATGTAAATGAGTAGGAGGGTGTGTGTGAGTGTATTTGTTTTATGAGTTGCTTTTTTATAAATTTTACAGAAATGCATTCTCAACACACAAACATACCACACCTCAATCTTGTTCTCCCCTGCATGTTAGTGATGCGCGGGTCGTCTCATAACCCGCGGGTCGGGTTGGGGAGGGTTAAGAAATTGGCACTTTATTGCGGGGCGGGTTGGGGCGGGTCACTAAAAAAATCAATTTATGTTGCATCGAATTTAGTGGTGGAAATTTTGATTCTTTCAACACATTCGTTGATTTTTAGTTAGTTCACCAAAATGATTCATTCACTGATTCGTTCAGTGACCATTTCTTCATATTACACAAATACGCCAGCAGTTGGCGAAATAGAGTGTCTTATGTGTTATGTTAAGTCAACGAACGTTTTTACTTGTGACAAAAACTGATTTGGCTTTATTAAAGTGTGTGCATGATCGGATTAAATAAATAGTCTAAATAAATTGTTCAGATTAACAAAGCATGAGGTTTTATCGGAGATTAAACGTGGAGTTATGTTCTGTATTCCAAATATGAAAACAAGCGTATGTGCACCAATACTGCGCTTTGTATCTGCTGATTGCTGATCGAGATTTACATGCTTGGCCGACTGACCCTGTATACTCTCATTCATTTCATTCATGAAAGAGATGTATCAGTTCATTCAATTCTTTCACCTACGAGAAGATCGTATTCGTTCTCTACATTCAACAAATCACATGCTCCGTAACATCTTGAGTAAATCTTTTTGACAGGATGAAACCGTTCAGTTCACAGAGCTGTTCACGAGCTGCGCATGCGCTGCTAATAGCGCCGCGTTCGCGCGCTGCTGTGGGTGGAACTTCATTGAACGAGAAATTAGTCTTTTACTGTCTATGGTCAGTGGATTACGTAAACGAGAGCGTTTCGTTCACCTAAAAAAATTGTTCACGAACGAACCATCATAGTGCAATTACCTTATTAGCCTATATTGATAAGTTTACGATACGAAGGTCTAAATAGTAACGTAACTTCCGCGATGTCCCCGATGCGCGGGGCGGGTCAAGAAATTTTACTTTATTTGCGTGGCGGGCCAAATCATTTAATAAAAGCGGGACCCGCGGGTTGGATAAAACCCCGACCCGCACATCACTACTGCATGTCCTCTATCTCCCTCTTGCTCTTACTGTCTTTTCTTTGGCTCTCCTGCATGCCGCATCTCTCTTGCACCAGCATGTGTTTGCGTTAGATGGCTAAAAGTTTAAAATGCTGTTCGGTTGTGCATTTTCAAACTAGATGTTTTTTGCGTCTGGACTGCTGCCTTGTGCCTCTGTTTTGTGTTTGTGTTGTCTGGTCCCGTTCCCTATAGGGAGCTAAGAATGTTTGAAGGACTGTGACCTGCCTAACTAGACAGCATTTTTTGGCGCTGTCTATGTAGTCAGCTCACTAGGTTGTAAAATACAGCCGAAAATGACATTTTATTTTTTCTCTCCATGCAGTCTGCCTTGGTTGTGTGCGCGTGCATGTTTGTGTATATCATTGATATATGCGTGTTTGCATTCTCTGTGAATGTACAGTACACAGTGTGTGTTTGTTTAATGTATGAAATATGTGTGTGTGTGTGTGTGTGTGTGTGTGTGTGTGTGTAGCTCTCCGCAGGCTGCTCCTTCCACTCTCGGATGTCGTTCCACACACAGCAGTCCCGTTCACAGTGCGAGCAGTCGTCTTTCTCAGGGCTTCTCCGTTTCTGTGCCAACACTGCTGTTCGCCGGTATGAAACCCAGACACAGGAGCTCAGAAGCCCCCAGAGCCAGGCAGTGTAGGCAGGTACCCCTCGACCCCCATGACCCTGCCACGGACCCGTCACCCCGTTCTTCATTGGCAGACAGCTATGACATCACCAGCCCCCCCTCCCCTTCAGCTGCCAAATCAACCTTTTTTACAGCTTAAAAATGCCCCTGACCAATCAGTAAGCTGAATTCAGCTGTCATTCAAAGAGTATATCCAATCAGAGGTGTCGGTTGGCTTCTGTGTTTTTAAGTTGTTCGTGTACGTACCTTTTTTTTTCAGGGAGGGTTGTTGAATTTTACATTTTGGCCTTGTGAAGGCATTAGTCGACCCTTGTTATTAAAACGTTGTGCTTTGGTTGGCTGACACATGCTTCTTGTTTGTCTCATTTGTGTCCTGCCTCTTTTTTTGGTTTTCACGGTGTTTGATTTAGTTTTTTTTCTCCCATTTTACTTTTTCATCCACTACCATAAAGCACTTTCCTTTCTTCTTGACATCCTCACACGCTTCACCCTTTCAGCAGCAAGCAGTCAACACTCTTCTCTCTTTCTCTCAATCTCTCTTCCTCTTCCTCACACACATACACATGTACATGCTCAAACACACACACGGGCACAGTCCTCATGTATGACCCTGTGAGTCCGTGTGTGTTGATGGAGTGTGTTCCTCCTTGCTCTGACAGGCCAGTGTTTGGGGAGGAGGCCCCAGGGGTCCCATTATCCTCAGGACCCCCCACCCCTCTGAGAGCACAAACCTTCTCCTCCTTCTCCCCCTCCAAGTCCTACAGTCGCCAGTCCTCCTCCTCTGACACCGAGCTCAGCCTAACCCCCAAAACCGGTAAGATACCCGACCCCACCTGACCTCTGACACGCTACCAGACTCTCTCTGTCTCTCTATGGACCTTGATTTTAATCAATATTAGTGACCGAGAAGCAGAGGGTGTATGGCCCAGTGTCTCCCTTTATTTTGGTCTAATTTTGTGTTTAATTAATTTATGTTTGTTGTGTTGTCCTTCCATTATTACTTTATCTATGTGTGTGAGATTTTTATTTTACTCAAGGCAGTGATCTCGCATTTTGTACATTTTAAATCTCTGAAGAAAATCAACTCAATACCAGGTCTTCCTTATGTGAATCAGCCCCTTCTAAAGGACTTTAGTGATGCAAACTACTTGCTTTTAATGAGAATGTTTTAATGCTGAAAAATGATATTCTATTTTGTTTTGTTTTTTTACTGCAAGGTTAAATTATTAAAGGGATAGTTCACCCTAAAATGAAAGTTTTGTCATTATTTACCCTTATTCATGTTGTTTTAAACTTATATTACTTTATTTTTCTTCAGTGGAACGTTCAGTGTCTTTTTTTGTCCATACAGTGGAAGTCGATGAGTTTCAGTGTTGTTTGTCAAAATATCATCTTCTCAGCGTTTTTCAGAATAACTTTGTTTGTGTTCCACAGAAGAAATGAATTCATACTGGTTTGGAATGACATGAGGGTGAGCAAATGATGACAGAATTATAACTTTTGGTAAAACCATCCCTTTAACATGTGGCCTCTGAAGAGTTTTTTTTGTGAAGCAGATGTAAGGTTAATATTAAGGTTCATCATCCACCAATTGTCGATCATAGGAAGCAATATCTGCCGATAACCAATCACGATACCAATCTTTTTGAAGCCTTCTTTTTATCATGTAGAATTAATTATAGTGATGATCAAGTCATGATTTTTACAGACATTCATTCAGACGATGCAGAAGCAGCACAGACTCGTATTGTGCTTTCACACAGGATCAAGTCTGCCACTGATCCATGATTGTTTACCACAAACAACTTTTTTCTAGTTTGATTTTAAATCCAAATGTTGTTACTGAAAATGCTTTTTGAGCACTGTTACTGTCCTAGTTCAGCTTATCATTTTGTTTTCATGTGTGACACCACAAGAAACCCCTTTTTGAAGCTATTTTAACTACATTTGTGAATACAGTTTTCTACATTTTAAAAATCTAAATCAAAAAGGGACTGCATAAGGATAATTCACCATAAAATTAAAATATATGTTTTTGTATGTTTCCATACAGCCACATGTTCATAATGACCATGACTGTCAAGTAGGGATATGCCGGTATCCAATTTTCATGCTACAATCAATTGCTGATGCTTTTATCACGGTATACGGAATTATCACTGTATTGAAATTTAGTTTCAGAAAAACTAATACAGTATAACAGGTTTAATAACTTTTTTCTTATAACAAAAATAACTGAATATTTATCTGAATATTTAAATACAATAAAGCAATACAGAACGTTTTACACAGATTAAAGTGCAAAAGAACTATAAAAACCAATAGGTATCACTTTACAATAAGATCTCATTAGTTAACTTTAGTTAATGCATTAACATTCACAATGAGCAATAGCTACATTTGCTACAGAAGTTATTAATCTCTTTAATCTTAAATTAAAAAAGTTCATGTTAGTTCATTTGCATTTGCTTATTAAATATTGGAATATTGAAATTGGCAGTTTATTTTAACTAATGAATTAACTAATGTTATCTAATGAAGCCCTAATGTAAAGTGTGAACAAACAATATTCAAAACACTTTCAAACAATATTTAGTAGTTGTAGTCCAGATTAAAATGTAAAAAAAAGAAAATGAAAATAAATAGCCTATTAAAGGGTTAGTTCGCCCAATTTGCAAAATTATGTCATTAATAACTTACCCTCATGTTGTTCCAAACCCGTAAGACCTCCTTTTATTTTTGGAACAGAGTTTAAGATATTTTAGATTTAGTCTGAGAGCTCTTAGTCCCTCCTTTGAAGCTGTGTGTACGGTATACTGTCCATGTGCAGAAAGGTAAGAAAAACATAATCAAAGTAATCCATGTGACATCAGAGGGTCAGCTAGAATTTTTTGAAGCATCGAAAATACATTTTGGTCCAAAAATAGCAAAAACTACAACTTTATCAGTGTCTGTTGTAAGACAAAGCAAAACAAAGCAGTTTGTCATATCCGGTTCACGAACGAATCATTCGATGTTACCGAATTTTTTGAACCAGTTCACCAAATTGAACTGAATCGTTTTAAACGGTTCGCGTCTCCAATACGCATTAATCCGCTAATGACTTAAGCTGTTAACTTTTTTAATGTGGCTGACACTCCCTGAGTTCAAACAAACCAATATCCCGGAGTAATTCATTTACTCAAACTGTACAAACTGCTTTGTTTTGAACTGTCTTACAACAGACACGGAAGAGAAGACAATGCTGAATAAAGTCGTAGTTTGTAAATGTATTTTTGATGCATCAAAATATTCTAACTGACCCTCTGATGTCACATGGACTACTTTGATGATGTTTTTCTTACCTTTCTGGACATGGACAGTATACCGTTCACACAGTTTCAATGGAGGTCGAAGATAAATGGAGGTTGACATGGAACGACATGAGGGTGAGTTATTAATGACATAATTTTAATTTTTGGGTGAACTATCCCTTTAAGTCTAAATATTTAAGTTGGTGATCACCATAGAAAATCCACAAATCTAAATGGCTATTTAAATAAGTTTTAAAAAGTAGTGCGGCTGTTTTATTTATGGGGTTTTTAGGGTAAAGGCTGCATTTTCTGCAGTTTAGCGCCATCTGCTGTCAGAGAGTGAATGTGCTTTCATTCAGCCTGTCTCTCACTTGTTCCCCCATGTGCTTTTCATGCTTCTTGTTTACATCAGAGTGCACTTCTTTCAAGCAGCATACAGCAGTATTGTGCATTTTAAACAGTTGAAGGGAAAAGTATTCTAAAAATGCATTCCAAATTCAGAATAATTTGTGATGTATAATTATTCATGGTATTTCGAAGTGCCCACGATAACCATATTGTGCATATTCATTACCGTGATATATCGCATTACTGAATACCGCACATGTCTACCTCACCAAAAAAACCTCACCATAAAGCACAAGTTTTGTAGTCCATATGACTTGTGGCCATTATTCTGAAGTCATAAAATAACTTTGTATGGGGAGCAGACCATTAATTACTAATTCACCTCTGAAATGCATTACAAAAGTCATTCTGTTTTGAAATTTTGAATTTCAGATGCGGCAAAACTGCAGCTTATACCGTCAAAAAACACCCTGCTGAAAATAAAATAAATTTATTTACCTTTCAGTTTGCATCCCTGTCTGTTGTGTAGTTCAGTCACCCCTTATTTTCTTCTCATATGATGTCTTCATACCTGTCCTCCCCAAACTTCTTTCTCATTCTTTCTCTGTCAGTGGGGATATTTCTGTGTCCCAGTGCTCCTGCCCTTGAGTATGAATCATCTCCCCTCCCCTCTGCCCATCTGCCCCTTCACTTACGGCCAAGGATGGCTTCCATGAGTTCAGCTCCTCCCCCACTCCATGTCAGCCAATCAGACTCCGCTATGCTGAGAAAGAGTGTGTCTTTCAGTGAGGAACTGTTGCTGGCGGCCTCTGGTAGGACACACCCACTGCTGTCCCCATGACCTTTGACCCTTGAAGCTGTGACTGCATCCAGTGTGACCACACTATCCCCTGTGCTGTCCCCTGGCAGAATATCAGGCCTGTCGCTGAATAAAGCAAACTAACACATAGATTTTTTTCTCATTTGCCCACATCTTTTGGCAAATGCACT
The DNA here is from genome assembly GCF_963082965.1 of Carassius carassius. Lineage (NCBI taxonomy): Eukaryota > Metazoa > Chordata > Actinopteri > Cypriniformes > Cyprinidae > Carassius > Carassius carassius. The sequence continues at coordinate 31,047,252 of NC_081767.1, read as the reverse complement.
CTGAGTGCATGTAATGATAGAGCGGTGTGGTTTAATGTCTTCTGAGCTCTCTGATTAACAAAACCCCACTTGCATGTGTTCTGTTAGCCTGACTGTAGGTTAGATCTCTCTGCCAATGGAAGAAGAAACTAGAAAAAGAATAAAAATAGCAGCCTTCTGTTGTCTCTAGTAAGCCGGTTCCAAAAATCTAATTTCCTAATGCCTGGGATCTGAGTTTGTGTGTCAGAAACTGAATATTAATTGTGCTTTAATCTGTCAAAAAGTGATAACTTGATTAAGTTGCCCAGCTAGTGAATGAGTAGAGTACTTTTTTCGTCTGCGATCAATGTTAATTCTTAAAAGTCTTTGAATGTTTAAAATGTGTTAATACGTACATTACTTTAATGGTGTAAGCCGGGCATACACTGTGCGATTTCTGTGCGATTTCGGCAAGGGACCAACTCACACTGGACGAGTAGATCACATGTGATGTAAAGCCAAAGCTCATGATTTTTATGTGCTCACTGTACGGTCCGATCGTTGAGTTGCGATTTGACTGCTCACACTATACGTGGGGAATCGACACGTAGGATCCCTCAGAACCTGGATGTTTGTGGCTGTTTCAGAATAAACACGCTTTCCCGGGATAAACCATAGAGGGATAAACGCACCGCTTTGGTGATATGCGCAATTCTGTGTGCTGAAACACCCCCCCCCCAAAAAAAGGCCGGTAGGCAGCTGCAGTTCAGCAGCTATATAGTGGGAGAGCTGGGTCCGATTCCTGGCCAATGCAGCAGCTTTTCTCTGGGGTGTTGATGGCGCAGTGTATAAGTCACATGCCTTTGGTGTCAGAGACCCTGGTTCGAATCCACTGTGAGACACCAATGTTTCGTTTACGGTTTCGCGCATGCACAGTGAGGGAAACGCGGAAAACTGTTCGTAGCCCTGCTTCAATAGTGCGATACATCACGAGAGGTGACCAAAATTTCTGACATGTCAAAAATACATCCGACCAACTGATTGCCGGTCGGGAGAGGTCAATCGCCTCTTGTTTCCCCTTGTACACTGCACGAACACTGCACGACAAACAATGCACAACAATGCTGAAAATCGGCCAGACCCAAAAAGAGTCGCACAAGTCAAAATTCGGCTCAAAATCGGATGAAAATAGCAAAGTGTATGCCTGGCTTTATGCAACTACCATAATGCCATCATTAAATTTTTTTTTTTTTTTTAATGGATGTGAACACATCCAATTTGATTTGAGAGATTACACTGTCTTTATATTTGACTGCTGCTAAACCTTGCTTTGAAAAGTGTAGAAAATCGCTTTTTGGTTATAAGAAAAAAAGGCTACATCCACCAAATTAATTGCACTACTGTTCAAATGTTTCAGGTCAGTAAGATTACTCTAAAGACATTTATGGTTACAAAAGGTTTCTATTTTAAATGCTGTTTTTTGTTAACTTTATAATTCTGAAAGAATCCAGAAAAAAGTATCAAGGTTTCCCCAAATAAATACTGTGCAGAACAACTTTTTTCAACATTGATAATAATAAATGTTTCAAATCAGCATATTATAATGATTTCTGAAGAATCATGTGACACTGAAGACTACAGTAATGACTGCAAAATGTGTAATCATATTTCACAATATAACGGTCTTGTTGAGCATAAGAGATTAAAAAAAGTGTACCATGTTGTAAATGTGTTAATGTTATATTCGATATAGTGTACAGCACCTTGATTAACAATTGTTTTTAGTGATGCTTTATAAATAAAGCAGAGTTGAGTTAACCATTTTTATATGCACATAATTTCCCTATTACGGTATTCTGGTGAAACCTTTATTTCCAAAAGAGGTCATATATGATCCATAGGAATTGGAATATTCCTGTATACATGTTCATTTCCTACTTTGACAATAGCACAAGAGCAAAAATTTTCACTCGAAAAAAATCCAGTTAAAAATGTTTGTGATTGTTATAAATAAGTGATGTGCTTACATGTCAAGGAATTCATATAAATATGATCAAGAAACCAAAATATTAATAAAGGCTTAATTGGGTAAACAAGAAATTTTAATTAATATAATATTATACCTATGCATGTAAATTGGCACACAGAAGAGGTCAATGTATGTGAGTGCATGGGATATTGTAACATTGTGCACTGGGTTGTTTAGAAGTGATGTGTTGTTTACAGTCTTTCATTTCCCCTGAATTACTCTCTTATCCATCATGAACAGGAATGGGAAGTGGCGGCAGTGCAGGAAAGGATGCAGGGCCTCTTAAAGCTCTTTTGAAGCAGCAGACCCAATCAGCACTGGAGCAAAGAGTAAGAAAAACACACATTCACATGCATTTATAAATTCACAATCAAGTTTATGCACAAAATTGGTACTGGTGATTATGAGAATTATGCTTCTCCACTCTATCGCTCTCTCACTGGATTTCAGGGTTTTTTATCATCCTCTGAAGCATTTGTTAGAGCAGGGGTATGTCTGGAGAGGGCATGCCAAATGTTTTCTGTTTGTAGAATCTTACATGTTTCCCAAACTCCTCCCTGTTTGAGAACTTTAAATTGGAAAGCCTGCATCACTTCTACTGTCCTAATGACTAGATTATCAAACCAATGACACATCGGTATTGTGACTATTGGTTTGGGGGCCATGTGGTTATGCACCCATTTCCATGGAGAATATTCTAGAATCTTTGACAGGTGCTAGAAAGCTTTCATGTTTTGCTGTGATCTTGGTCCAGGGTAAAAGGTCTTGTGAAATAATTCAATTGATCTAAATGAAGAGCCAGAGATCTTGAAGTCTGTGTCTTCATCAAGTCTGTGGACGAGAAAGAAACATGTACTGGGAACAATTTTGTTGAGGCTTTTAATCAGGACTTTATGCATATTTATTATGTATTTGCAAACAGTAGATCAGAATGGTAAGTTATAATTAAAAGAGCCTTTATGTGCATCTTATTGCAACTTGTTATGCCACTTACATCTACTGGTAAGTCCTGACGTGTTGCACTTAACAGAGATGTTACCCAGTAAAAGAGCCTGTGTCCTACAGTGTCTGAATCTCTGTATCTCTGCATGAGTCTTGTTGTGATTGCTAAATATTGACAATACAGTGGCATGACCCACAGGCTTCAATTTCTGTGCTCTAAAATCTTTAGTTTTGTGGGAAGATTTATTCATGTCAATTGGTTCACCTGTGTCATTTCTGTATGATCCCTTCATCACCCTTCTGTGTGTTTCAGGAATACCCTTTCTTCACATTGACCGTCTTCCCTCCTGGATTTCTCCTTCATGTGGGAGGCGTGGTCAGTGCGCGCTCAGTAAAGCTTCTGGATCGAATCCACAACCCAGGTAAGACGGCTCATATTATGCAAGCACAAACATAAACTAATACACCAAATATACCATACATTAACACAATTTAAAACAATATGAAACATAACTTCACTGTAGAAAGAGCAGAAACCAATCAACAGATGTATTTATGAGGTAGTTTGGCAGTATGCATGTTGTTGGTGAGGCTTTTATTGTATAATCATTTTCAGTTCTTGTGCATTGTACAGGTGCATCTCAAATTAGAATGTCATGGTTAACTTTATTTATTTCAGTAATTCAACTCAAATTGTGAAACTTGTGTATTAAATAAATTCAGTGCACACAGACTGAAGTAGTTTAAGTCTTTGGTTCTTTTAATTATGATGATTTTGGCTCACGTTTAACAAAAACCCACCAATTCACTATCTTAACCAATTAGAACACTTCATAAGACCAATAAAAAATAAAAAACATTTTAGTGAGTTGTTAGACTTCTGGAAAGTATTTTCATTTATTATACATGTACTCAATACTTGGTAGTGACTACTTTTGCTTTAATTACTGCATCAGTTCGGAGTGGCATGGAGCTGATCAGTTTGTGGCACTGCTGAGGTGGTATGGAAGCCCAGGTTTCTTTGACAGTGGTTTTCAAGTCCTCTGCATTGTTTGGTCTCCTGTTTCTCATTTTCCTCCTGACAATACCCCATAGATTCTCTCTGGTGTTCCGGTCTGGTGAGTTTTGCTTTTGGCAGTGTGGGCAGGTGCCAAATCCTGCTGGAAAATGAAATCAGCATCTTTTTAAAAAGCTGGTCAGCAGAAGGAAGCATGAAGTGCTCCAAAATGCGGTGCAGTGACTTTGGTTTTCAAAAAACACAATGGACCAACACCAGCAGATGTTATTGCACCCCAAATAATCACAGACTGTGGAAACTTAACACTGGACTTCAAGGAACTTGGGCTATGAGCTTCTCCACCCTTCCTCCAGACTCTAGGAGCTTGGTTTCCAAATGAAATACAAAACTTGCTCTCATCTGAAAAGAGGACTTTGGACCAATGGCAACAATCCATTTCTTCTTCTCCTTAGCCCTTGTAAGAGGCTTCTGACATTGTCTGTGGTTCAGGAGTTGACTTAACAAGAGGAATACAACAGCTGTAGCCAAATTCCTTGACACGTCTCTATGCCTTGACCCCATCCTCAGTCCATTCCTTGTGAAGTTCACTCAGATTCTTGAATCGATTTTGCTTGACAGTCCTCATAAGGCTGCGGTTCTCCCGGTTGGTTGTGCATCTTTTTCTTCCACACTTTTTCCTTCCACTCAACTTTCTGTTAACATGCTTGGATACAGCACTCTGTGAACAGCCAGCTTCTTTGGCAATGAATGTTTGTGGCTTACCCTCCTTGTGAAGGGTGTCAATGATTGTCTTCTGGACAACTGTCAGAACAGCAGTCTTCCTCATGATTGTGTAGCCTAGTGAACCAAACTGAGAGACCATTTTAAAGGCTCAGGAAACCTTTGCAGCCGTTTTGAGTTGATTAGCTGATTGGCATGTCACCATATTCTAATTTGTTCAGATTAATTGTTGAATTGGTGGGTTTTTGTTAAATGTGACAATTAAATGAACCAAAGACTTAAACAACTTCAGTCTGTGTGCATTGACTTTATTTAATACACGAGTTTCACAATTTGAGTTGAATTACTAAAATAAACTTTTCCATGACATTCTAAATTGAGATACACCTGTTTATTCTGCATCACGTGCGCCATTTCTTTGCCTTAATGTTTGCCCTCTCAAGCACATGATGCTCTATTACTCTTATTTGTTTTCTAGAAGATTTTGAGACGTTCGTTCATGTCTCCTGAACATTACTTTTTTCGCTGTTAGCACATGCACAATAAATACTTTTTGTAAATCCACAAATATCCTTTCTAGTCTGTACTAACAATACATTATATAGATCTATATATTGCCACAATTTAATACAACCTTTAAAATATCGTATTATATTGTATACTTTTTATATAAATTTCTTATGGAAAAGTGGCAGGTTTTGGCAAGATTCACTGCAGTCTCATGAGGATTTTAATGCTCAGCTAGGAAATGCAAATGCTTTGTTAATTAACAAGTGTGTTTGAATTTTTACCACTGTGAGGTTCCGTAGTATTCATGATGTACTGCATAATTTTGTAAATAAATAAATGCTTGTCAGGGCAATCTTTTACATCTCCATTGCATATTATATTTTTCATATGCATATCATATGCATAATATTTTTTTCCCTTTTTTTGTCTCATAATACTTAATTCTCACTCCCTGCCCATCCTAACACTTGTCTATCATTAATTTGACCCATTTCGTGATGCTGCCCATTGCATTGATCTAGGATTGTATTTTTTTCAAATTTGCATGGATTCAAGCTTTAAGCTAACCAAGCTGTGCCATTACCTTCTAATTTATATTTTGCATGCTAACCTGTCACAAAGAGAGGTTGTTATTTTGTATAGTAGAGTAGGGCTGTGCAAATAATCTATTGCGATTTACATGTGCATCTTGCCAGTAAAGCTGGTTCTGTGATTAATAGTAAATCTCCAGCACATGCTTTCAGATGAAGCATTTACTACACAGACAAACAACTAATCACAGAACCGACTTTACTGACAAGATGTGCCTGAAAATCATATTATTTGCACAGCCTTATAATGGAGTGTAATTAACGGGAGAAGGACTAATTTATCTCTGAACTAGAGCTCAGAGGGTGTCTGTTGTTTTATTTTCTTAATTGTAAATTATAGATGACTGCAAACACACACAAACACCCACAGCTGTTATTCCACAACATACAAATGAAACACATCTATTACTTCATCTGAATATGAATGTTTTAATAGTGTGTGTGTGTATTAAATAAAGCATGGTTTGGTTGAAGGAGCCGCTCATGTAGTTTTATTGTAGATGTGCTAGTTTGGAGCCTCTGACATAGTGCTGCTGCATGTTTTCTTCTCTATCTCTTTCTCTCTTCTTCTTTTACCTCTTCCCCCTTATTCTCTCTCCCAGACATCTATATTCTTCCTCTCTGTCCATCTCTTCTCCCTCGCTCTCGTTCTCATGGTCACCCTCTCAGATAACTATTGTCTGACTTTGCAGTTCCTGTGGAGTGGTGTTGTCCAGTGTTGTGTTCTTGTTTGTAGTTGGTGTTTGGTTTTCGTTTTCTTTTCTACTCTCTTTCTCTCTCTCTTTCTCTCTTTTTCTCTCCACTCCTTTAACCGATCTACTAATGTGGCGATTTGGCTCAGCCTTGGGTAACACCAGATCATACAAACTGCTAGACTGGAATAGTTTCACTGCAGGTACTTCCCTACCCTCAGTCCTGCTTTTCACACACAAACACACACACAAACACAAATGCAGCCCCTGGCAGCTCAGCTGTTACAAATTACCTAATGATTAATACATATTATTATTTTTTTTGAATATTTTAAGCAATTAATCAACATTGTAATCATTCTTAAAGGGATAGTTCACCCAATAATGAAATTCTGTCACCATTTACTCACTGCACTGTTTTTCTAAACCTGTATGGTTTTCTTACTTCTGAGAAACACTAAAGTTTAGCTGCTGTTTTCCTTAAAATGAAAAGCACAGCATGTAAATACCTTCCACAACAGTTTCATGTAGAAGTTTGTTCTTGCATGTCTCATATCTCAGTCTGCAGTAGATGGGAAGGTTATCAATGAATAACATCTTCAGTTTCTGTCTGTGCATCACAAGTAGTTCAGTATGACTTCACAAGACTTGGAATATAGCGCTCATGAGATGTTTGTACAACTGATGTTTGTACTTATGACTTATGATTCTTTTTTTTTTTGTCCCGTATGCCTAATTTTTATGGAAAAGAGCAGCATGAACATTTTTCCATGCACAAAACACAAAAGGAGATTTTTATTTTATTTTATTTATTTTTTTAAGTATCAAAGTCATGCAGGTTTTGAAAAACAGGAGGGTTAATAAATGACTTTTTTTTTCTTTTTTTTTTTACAGTGAACTTTTCCCTTTAATATTTATTGAAATTTGTTGTTCAATGCATACTCACAATTAGGAAAATGACTTGATTTTTGTCAAGAGTGATTACAAATACATTTAAAGATGAATTAAATGTGTAAAAGGAATCATTAATGATGAGGTAATCTCAAATACACAGACTCGCACATAAACTCAAGTCTTTTCTCAGTAGTGTGTGTTGCATGAGCTGCCATGAGCTGTGCTTCTGTATGAACGTGTATGTCTGGCACCTGTTGCATGTTTTAGCTGGATGCGTGGCTGTTCTCTGCTCTGGCTGATCATTCCTTGATCCGCTCTGACTGCGCTTCACCTGACCCCTTACCCAGCGTTCCCTGATCATGTGACAACTTGATCTATCAATCCAGTGAAGTGGACTTAGGCAATGTTCTACATTTAGTCATGAAAAGTATCATGACATTCCCTTGGGCAATTGCTGCTGCCTCTGTGGTCATTGTTGCTTCCCTCTACTAAAGTAATAAAGATTCATACTTTATGGATTATGTTTGTGTAAGCTAATATCACATGGTCTGATATTGTTTTTTAGTCATTGTCTGGGGTTGTTCATGATTTCAAGTTCAAGACATTTGCTTTCTTGACTGAATATTTTTTCCTCCTATTTTCATTAATGCATCATTTACTTTTGTTTGACTTCGGAAGGTGCAAAAGGTTTAACACTGCTCAGAATCTGTAATAAAGGGCTGGCAGCTGTCCAAAATCAATCAATCTTAAATATATATATATATATATATATATATATATATATATATATATATATATATATATATATATATATATATATACTGTATATATATATATACTGTATATATATACTGTATATAAATGTGAGGGGGAAAAATGGTTTTGGTGATTTATAAGAATATAGTCTACACAAGAAATAGGCCTACAAGCTGTTTGTCACAAATATTGAGAATTAAAAAACCATAATTGGTATAGTAAAGTAATTTAACATAATAAATTTGCAATTTAATAATGTAAATGCAATTATTGGCTTTAAGGCATTTATTGGCCACTATATTTTATCTACTATTGGCAGAAGTGACAAATTATTTTTGAGCTCTGGTGCTGTTTTTCAACTAATTGAGAATAATTTGTTTACAAAAGAAAAGCAATTGAATGTTTGGTTTTTAGTTTATAAGAAAGTTCACTGTGGACTTGCGTATTTTTAATTCTGTGTTATTAATTAGGCTATGAGTGATTTGAATCATATTATAGCAGTGGTAAGTTGAACATCAGGCCATCATTTATTTATTCATTTATTAATTTATTTGCACTTTCTCCTGCTTCTGGTTCCTTTTCCACTGTGCACTTCTCTCTTTAACTTCCCCATTATTAATCAAACTCCCTTCTGCTGTTGGCTGTTTATCCAGGATAGGATGGAGTTTGTCCTCCATTGGGAATCTTGACTGCACTAGCAGGGGAATGCTCTGCCTACTGTTGTAGATTAGTTCATGAAAGCTGTCAATCAGGAGAATGGCAAATCACACCACTGTCCTTTTCGTCCTCACCATCATCATCATTATCATTTTCCTCATTCCCCTCTGCCCTCTCCTAGTATGTGGTAAACAGGCAGGGGAGTTTGTTCTCATAAAAACCCCTTGCTCTCGGAGAGTGTGAGCAACTGTGCGTGCATGTGTGCGAGTGTGTGTGTGTGTATGTGTGTGTGAAAGAGCGAAGAGCGATACTAGCCTTGTTTACATTAGTGCATGGTTTTCTCCCTCTCTGAAAACAATTATGATATTAGTCACTGTAAAAAAATAAAAAATATATATATAGAGAGAGATTAAAATGAATAAAACACGGTTCTGTTGATGTTTTAAGGCCTGTTTAACGCTACATGCTAAAACAACTTCACACCAAGAACAATAACTATACATATAATGATGACTATATTAGTGTCCACATTGACGCATTCTAACATTCTGATTATTCTAAGTTCATACACCAGTTTTATCATCTGCTGCTTTAAATGCTCAAGCTCTTTAAAGTTGGGTGGATTGTAGGGGTGCTTTCACACTACCATTTTTGGTGTGCACCCGGGTTCAATTGACGTCAGAGTTCAGTTCGTTTGGATGATGTGAACGCTGTCTTCCAAACTCGGGAGCGCACCCACGAACTGTACCCGAGTCCGCTTAAAAACGGTGGTCTGGGGTACGGTTCATGTGAACTGTGGTACGGTTCGCTGCTGATGTGAATGCAATCGTACCAAATCGCAGAAGTGAACCACTATAAATTACATATTATTTGATGAAAATGTGTGTGTGTTTCACTCACTTTCCTGACAAGCGTGACTACAAGCAGAGAGCTGTAAATCTATTTTCTGTTCTCCTTCAGGAGTCTTTAGAGCTTGTGCAGTTCATTTGTTAGACAGATACAAGTGCCCTTATGTACTGAAACTTTGTAAACAAAACGAACGGTTCAAAAACATACATACATAAAGGGCAGAGAGTAATGTTATACATTTGCTTCCTTCTCCTGTGCCGTTGTTACTAAGCAATGGGGTAAACATCTGCTGGCTTAATGATGCAAGTGAACCGCGGTTCGGACCCATATAAAATAATATGAACGCAGTTCAGTGGCAGCAGGGGGAGGGGGAAGCAATCGATCTCTGGTTCGGATCAGGCAAGCAAACCAAGTGTGAAAGCACCCTAACTGACTGCCAACGTTTTTATCATTCATCATGTGGAAACAAATGCTCTGAAAATGATTCCAACGATATTTTTCCTCAGTGTCATTATCATTAAAGCTGTGGTGTGGACTTCACTGTTCTCATACAATTAGAGCAAATATTACAAATTGATATGAATTGTTATAGTCCTTGGTGTAAACAGGCCATAATGCTTTAGACAATTCAGGGATAAACGCCATTCTACTATGGGACTCAAATACCAAATCTAGCATTTTATTGATATAGAGCAGTTTTGTTTTACCTGGATTCATGAAAAAACTGCAGAGGGTTTGTGGGTTGATGAAAGGCTAATAATTCAATCATAAAAATTATGATCAATAAATAATATTAAAATAAAAAAACCTTACTAACAGTCATGTGAGACCATTTACCTACATCAGAGAACCGTGAATTTGCTTGTGTTGTTAAGTTATTTAAATATTCATTAAAATATTTTGATCATAGAGTTTCAGCCTACAAGAAACGCTTTGGGAATCTGAACCTGAACCTGATATAGACAGTAATAATAAACGAACAAATAAACACGATTGTGAGTTGTGGCAGATTCGGGAGTGTCAAGAAACCAGCTAACAGGGCTAGTATGCTGCTAAAGCGAGTGGAGGTGTTTATGTGCCTTTGGTGTGTATGATTATATAAATATGTTTGTTTCAGACGAGCCGGAGACAAGGGATGCGTGGTGGGAGGAGATCCGTCAGGAAATAAAGTCTCATGCCAAATCTCTTGGCTGCCACGCTGTGGTGGGCTACAGCGAGTCCACCAGCATCTGGTACTTAAACACACACACAATTCTCAACTCTTGAGGATATTTTCACACACTGGCTCTCAACGTTTTTTTAGGCTTCCTCATTTAAACAGGTTGTTCAAGACAGTTGAGGGAGTGAATTAAATTAATCTTGATTTTTAGTTGCACTGCTTTCTCATTCTGTCATTCAAACATGATGAAAGGCTCTGATTATGTGCTTTGTGTGTTTGCAGTGAGGAGGTGTGTATTCTGTCAGCGTCGGGCACCGCAGCAATCCTCAGCTCCCGATTCATGCAGGACGGCCCTCTGGACACCGAACTCAGGTTGTCACAGCAACCGCTTTGTGTCTTTTCTACAGGGTCAGAGAGGGTCGAGGGGGATATGGGTAGTTCAGCCTCGCTAGGGTAGGTTAAAGACACACACAGACACATACACACACACCTTTGGCCCCCTGCTAAGGGACTCTTATAAGAATAGTTCACCCAAAAGAAAATTGTGATTATTAACTCTCCCCTCATGTCATATCAAAAGTCAAAAAGGGTGCACCAAGAAAATAATCCAGTCGTCTAAAATCATAAAATAACTTTAAAGACAGCATAAAATGACAATTCATCTTGTCTGTTTTCTAAATTAATGTTATGAATCTTATTGTAAACATAAAATATTTTTTGTATGTCACAATATAGAAAAGATATGTCACTACTTTTCCTTAATAGAGTACAGTAGCGCTTAACATCGGAATGAAACAGAAATTGTGACATATATCTGAGTGAAATGGCTTCTTAAACAAGGAGAAAAATACAGAAAAAGAATATAGGACAGGACTTGATTTTGAATTGATTAGATTGTTGTTGTTTCCTGTGATCTTATGTGAAGAAATTTTGTTTTGCTTGGAGGAGGGAAAGTTAATATTTTTGATTTAAAAATTACAAGGGCACATTAAAAAAATTATATGGATGGATAAACAATTTGTAATAAACACTGCAGTATTGTGAATTTGGATTTCATGGTGGCATTAAAACCAAAAGGTTTGGAACGACAAAAGTGTAAGTAAATCATAACTTAAATTAAATTTTGGGTGAACTTTTCCCTTAATCTCAGTACTAAACAATACTAATTAAATTGGTGTGTGTGTGTGTGTCTGTGTATGTTTGCTTAGGATGTTTTATATACAGCTACTAACCAAATTAAGTCCTGCATCTCTGCATTTGTATATTTTATGTTAAAAAAAAAACCGTCTCTTACAAATTTGTATGCTTATGTAATAATTTTATTCAGTTTTAGGTCTCTGTGTTCTCTTGTGTTATTGTTCATGTACTAATTACAGTGTTTATTTCTGTAAGATTTGAGGAGGTGGTGTCCCCTGGCTGTGGGTTTTGCCACATACCGTACGATGAGTTGAATATACCATTTCCTGCTCAGCTTACCTATTGCTACTGCTGTCGTCGCTACAAAGTGCCCGACGTCCTCTTCACAACAATCGACCTGCCTACTGAAGCCAGCGTCACCGGGAAGGGCTGCCTGATTCAGGCCAGGTAAAATATGCTATCCGAATGCTATTTTATTGTGCTGCATACTGCAGTATAGCGCAAATAGTATATGTGCTATTTAGTGATACATGCTTTAAAGCCCATGTTGCAGGTTAACCACCACTTTCGATTAATGGGTACATAAATCACTCAAGATATGTATATCATTTTTAAAATATCTCAAAAATGGTCTTAAAGACCAGTTTTTTACGTTTTTGGTATTAATGGTTTTTTTTACGCAACTCGATGATGACGTCACGTTGGGGAGAAGTGGAGGAAAGGTAGCCTCAGCCTAGTATGATGCCGCGTTCCAGGCAATCCGTAACCCGTGTTTTTCCAACCTTAAACCCGTGAAAGTGCACTGGAACGGCAGTCAAACCCGTGACTTCCCACCCGTGAACTCGTACTAGATCGATGTACTCCGAGTGACGAGGTCACACAGCACGCGAAACAACGATGGTAGCCCCTACGAATAATACTGCCTACGGATGCAGTGTTTATGCAAGTGGTACACGTTGAAAAAACAATTTTAGGTCAATGTAACGTTGCAATAAAATAAATAATCTAGCTACAATTCCTTGCGCTCAGAAATTTGGCGTAACTTGCCTGGAACGGTACAAAGTCGTAAGTCGTGGTATGAAATAGTGATTACGAGCTCAAAAACCTGCCTGGAATGCAGCATCAGAACTAATGATATAGCGACTGACTGGGATGAGGAAGAGGTGGCAAGAGCCAACATGTATGATGGCCACCAGCTGTGTAATTTCGAACCTGCCAGACGTGAGAGGGCAAATGAGGAATTGCCAAGAACTGATGTCCGTCAAAACCAATTAAATGCATGGTCCAAGGAGAATGAGTGGAGAGTTGGTGAAGTGTCCTGGTGAGTTGCTATCATTGATCAACGCAGCAATGAGCACTGGAGCTAGTATACGAGCAGCAATGCACAATAACGACACATATATTTTTTACTGTCATTGAATAGCACAGAGTGAAAAATCAACGTTTTCTTTATATCTAGTGGCAGTGATCATGATGTTAGTTCAGACAAGTACCGGTAACCTTTGTCATAGTGTCGTATGTCATAGTGTCGTAGAACTGGTAAACTTTGTTTTTGTCATCTAGAAATAGAAGGCATCGTGCTAGCTATATGGACGTTTCTAAGCGTTTATCTCTTCCTCCGGTGAAAATGTTGTTGCAAACGTAGCCGTGTGTCTGTCGGTGCTTGTGTGGGCGGTGCCGTCCCATGGAAACTGTCTTGGAAAGCTTGTGCTGTAGGGAAGTGAGTGCGTTTTGGTCGCTGTTGGTCGATATCTATCTGTCTGTCTGTCTGTCTATCTATCTATATCTATGTATTTATCTATTTATCTATAATCTGCGCTATCTGAATACTCTCGTCTACTACTCGTCTCTCTAGTCACTCTCAAGGCGGGCTTTGGTAAATTCTCTCCCCAACGTGACGTGATGCAATGCATTGTGGGGGAAAGGAGAACGCTGTAAGATAGTACCTACTTTTTCGTATTATATTCCGTTTTGTGATACCCAACAACATAAAATACAATGGATAACAGTTTAAATGTTTATTACCAACAAGCAAATTGCACAAATTCGTTAAACAAATTAACCCTGCAACACGGCCTTTAAATTACAGTGTGTAGTGCTGCATTTGTAAATTAAATAAAAACTAAATCACAATTTAGAAAAAATGACATCACAACATTACATTTCAGTGAATTAATAAAAGCAGACATTTTGCTTCAACTTTTTTTAAAGTGTCCCACTTGAATAATTAGTTTGGATGATGGCCAAGTCAACCCATTGTATTCTCTGCATCTCACTGTAGGCTGTGCAGGAGTAAAAAGAAGGCCCAGGGAGAAGGGAACGCCACGGCCATTAGTAATCTTCTGCCATTTCTAGAGTACGAGCTCCACACACAGCTGATGAACAAATTGAAGCTACGGGGCATGAATGCTTTATTCGGGCTACGTATCCAAATCAGCGTGGGAGAGACCATGCTTCTAGGATTAGCGGTCAGTGTGCAATTACCAACAATGCTCAGTGCGTTGTAGTGTAAATTTGACCATTTGTGCTGCTGTATTCATGCTCAAAGCTGTTGTTTGTTGCATCTAGTCTGCAACAGGAGTTTATCTGACAGCTTTACCCAGTCCGGGAGGAATCCAGATTGTGGGAAAAACTCCCAGTGACATCACATATGAACAGCACATCTCTAATATGCAGAAGAAAATCAATGACACCATTACTAAAAACAAAGAACTGTATGAAATCAACTTTCCTGTAAGTGCATATACACGTCAAGTGGATTTCAAGTCTTTTATTTTTTCCGCTTGTTCCGCTTTTAAAAACACAGCTAAAACGTTTTAATTGTTTGTTTTTTTTCATCATAGGAGGTTGTCGAAGAGATCATTGGTTCGCCGATCCCTGAGCCCCGTCAGAGGTTTCGTCTCTTTCGTTCTCACTCAGAGAGCTCAGATGATGTGTCAGAAATAGACTTATCCCATGGGAAGAAGGATGCCTTTGTGTTGGAGGTAAGTTTGTTTGTTCTGGAGGTTTATGGATGCAAGAGACGAATATGGAGATGCTGGAAATGCATATTGCATTTTAAACGTTTTTTTACTCTTCTAGATTGATGACACGGATGCTGTGGAGGATATACATGCACTTCTGACTGATTCCCCCACCCCAGCAGGTAAACACATCTGCTAGACCACTGTTGGACTCTATTCTGTGTTTACTTGGCTATATATTCACCTGCGTATATGTACATTATCTTGTCTTTCCTTCAGGATTCTACAGCTGCAACACTGAAATCATGCCTGGGATTCAGAACTGGACTTCAGCTATACAGGTACTGTTCATCCCAGCGAACCTGTCCATCTCCTGAAAATTGCAGATAGTGTGTTAATGTGTTTACATCTTCAAGACTCAACAGAAACCAACAGTATTTTAATAAAGTCAGAATGGGAGCAAGAGCCAATTCAAATCAAAGGAGAGGGTATCAATTTCACGAGCAGTATTTTTATATATATTAACAATGAAGACAGTTACTGTTGCCCTAATATTTGCAGACAGATGATGCTATTTTTATTATGTTTGATTTATTGTCTCTGTATAATGCTAATATGTTGTTAATATTTTTGGTGTTGAATCAAACATTTTTCTTCAGATGTTTACCTCCGTGAGGGTCTTCCGCCTTAACGCCAACTTGACCAATCAGGGACTGAATAAGATTTTCAGTGACCTCTGTGAGAACATGCTTAAGGTGAATACATTTTCCTGAATACATATTTTCAGAATACGTTTATCTGTTTTTTTCTGAGGAGATCAGTACGATTATAGTTGATATGGAGCAGCTAAACCAAGTGATTAAAGAATGTTTGGATATCACTACTCTAACTGGGTTATATGTGTGCTCTGTAGAGCTTGTACTTCAAACTGCGGTCGATGGTCCCATGCTGTCTCTGTCACCTGAACTTCACAGTGGCCATACCTGAAGATGAGCTTATTCAGGTGAGAACACACCTGACCTTATTATGTTTTTGTTAAATATGTTATCAAACTTTAAGTTTGAGATCTCATTACTGTTAAACAACAAAAACGAAAAGTAAGAATGGAGCATTTAAGGTTTGTTTGTCCTGTTTAGATTTTTTTTTTTTTTAATGTCCTACAAATTGGTCAGTAGGAATGGGTGAATGTGGTTATGTGGTATATTCATATAAAATTGTCTTATATTGTTAATGTAGACATGTATTAAAGGAGTAATGGAATATAACTACAGTATTTTTTGTGCATTTATACTAAATGTATTTACAAATGTATTTTTATTTTTTTTTACAAATACCTAGAAACCATATAGTTATATTTTTACCATGGTATTTAGGGGCTATATGTGTGGTTTAACTGTGGTTATCATGATCTAAATGAATGCTACTATACAAGACCAACTTTTAATTTTAATATAACTCAAACAATCGGAATAATTTAATTTCACCCTATGAAATTGAGGTTGTTGGAATTTTTGTAGATGTTACTGATATTAGATATTTATTGTTTATTTACATATTTGTATCCTTACTCTAGGCTACTACTACTGCCAACTCAAACTACTGTCAAATGTGCATTTCTAAGAGACAAATAAATAATAATATTATAATATTATTTATATCGCAGCCTGCACTGCAAACTGTGCTGAAGATATGCATCATCAAAGTCAGGCAACACAAACCAGTTTCATGATTTGAAATATCACTCATTAGAACATGCAGAAAACTAATGGTCAGGTTTCTACAACTTTCAATTAGGAGCAAAAATCTGCCTTTCAACTTGAAAGAAAGAAAGATTGATATGAAAAATTGCAATGTGATGATTGTTTTTGGCCATATTGCCCAGCCCTGTTGCTCTGTGTTGTTTATTTGGCAGGTGGCGGTGACAGCTGTGGCATTGAGCTTTGACAAAGAGCAGACTTTGGAAAATGGCAAACAAAGTGGGGAACAGACACTGATAAAGGGTAAGCATGTGCTGTATGTACAGTATGTTCATGTAAGACACACCTTTTTGAAAAGCAGGTTCTCAGTCTTGATTGTTCTTTGCAGCCATAACAGAAAATGACGAGCAGCTTCAGTTCAATCTGGAGCTCAATGCTGAAACATCTTCCAATCCTCTCAGCTCCCCCAAAGGTAAACCCTGTTGAATCCTGACTTTAAACTTCACCCGATGTCCCATACAGTCCTTTATAGCTCTTTAAAAGTTTGCTGTAATCCTTTTATGTTAGTGCTAGGTGCATAATTATAATTTTGTTAAAACTAAAGCCGTAAAATTCATTTTCGTACTTGAAATTAAATAAACGTCACCTGAGTTTTTTTGTTTGTTTCTTAAATTTGATGTACTATAGTAACTAAAGCTGATATAAATAATAAAAACTATATAGGCATAGTATTAAAAAAGTAAAAAATAAAAAAAAAACAGAGGCAAAAACAACTAAATTACTAAACTTTAAAAATAAAATTGAAAACAGAAAATATATATATATATATATATATAAAAACATTCAAAATATTAATAAAAAATATAATTGTGTAAATTAAACTAAAACAACATATATATAATGTTCTCTTAATAATGATATCTTAAAAGTGGTGCAGACAGTTAAATATCCAATATTGGTTAATACCTATAAATAAATAAAAAAATAATAATAATAAATAAAAAAAATCAGAGATATTGGTGAAATAACGATTACAGTGCAGATTTATAGTGCATTAAAGTTTCTTGTTCCAAAATTAAATGCATTTATTTATTTATTTTCATTAAAAAATAAAATTCTAACATTAGAGAATATATATTTTTTGTCACAAAACAAATATGCGTTTGTGTGTGTATTTTTTTTTTTCTGGGACCATTGAAAATTTTGAGATCCGATATTTACATTGCACATTAGCTCTTCACAATGTTGAGGAAAATCGAAAATCCTGTTTTCTTTGGTGTCATCCCTTTAACACTGCATTGGTTTCCTGTGTGTGTCTCAGGTCTGTCAGAGGTTGGCAGCCATCCTTCAGCCAGAGGTCAGTACCTGATCCGTTGCTGAGATTTCTGGAGGCAGCAGGGTGTTTTTTTCCCTTTTGATTTCTGCTCCTTTTGTGTGGGACAGTTTGAAGTGCTGCAGCACACACCCCAGCATCATCCATTTTACCCCTTTTTCTTTTTTTCCTTCTTTCTTTCTATGTCTTGTTTCCTCTTCTCTTTATCCCTCTGTTGTGTCGTTGTGTAATTGTACTTGTCTGCGGGATTTGTGGCCGCATGTGCACATATTTCTGTGTGTGTTTGTGTCCATCTGTGTTTGTTTCTGAATGAATATATGTGTGTGTGTGTGTGTGTGTGTGTGTGTGTGTGTGTGTGTGTGTGTGTGTGTGTCCAGCCCCCTCAGTTGATTACAGTTCCTTTGCAGACAGATGCAGCTCCTGGATAGAGCAGCTTAAACTGAAAGCTCACACCATAAGACGCGGATCGGTTAAAACAAGTAGGAGCCAACACGCATACTCGCTTACATACACAATCACATAGACCCTAGTTGGAGTAGTCTGCATACTTAAAAGGATCTTTAACTTTAAGACAAAATCTAAATGGGCCCTTAATACAAATTTTCTTGGTTTTATTATGTTCATTTCATAGGTGCACATTATTCCAAAATCCACTAAAATAACACACAAACACAT
Organism: Carassius carassius; assembly: GCF_963082965.1. Lineage (NCBI taxonomy): Eukaryota > Metazoa > Chordata > Actinopteri > Cypriniformes > Cyprinidae > Carassius > Carassius carassius. The sequence goes on along the minus strand of NC_081767.1, from coordinate 31,028,673 downwards.
TCAAAACACACAAAATATATATTTGAATTAATACAGTATGTTTTTTTGTGTTTTGTATGTAAAACAGTATGGAAGTAAAATGGTTGAGGAGTATATTTTCATTTCTGTGTTCCTTAAAAACAAGTTTTTTGGTGAATTATTTTATTTGGTGAATTATTATTTTATATATATATATATATATATATACACACACATATATATACATATACATATTTTATTTAATGTGGATGAAAGTGGGGCTCTGGTTCAATGTTTTTAATATTGTTTTAAAGTCCTAGGTACACATCAGTATGACATTTATCTTTTAACCCTCACAACATCGTATTTATTAAAAATCAAATGTGTCAAATTGAAATGGCATCTACTCTGACTACAGTCTATACTTCTAAACGCATCCTTACACACTATGTCCAGCAGTCTTTCTGCCATACGCCGATCCGATCAAACTTGATTAACAGAGTGTGAAAGTTAAGGTTATGTCCTAGTGAGGAACCAAGATGAAGAATGTCTCTCTTTCAGTTGTGCCTCAGTGATTTCATAATTGAGCTTGCTGATGTGATGAGAATAAATAAAGCACAGACCAACTCTGTCATGGGCCCATGCAGAGTAACGCACGATTCATTAATGCATCATAAGTATGGCTGTACAGGTTGCACAGTTAAGGGTTGGGTGTTATAGCTAAAAAAAAAATTCATGTAGATGCTGAAATAACAACTCAGCAGCCACTGAAATCAATGAAATCAATGCAATCACTGTTGCTTTGTTGTATGCTGTCTACAAAATAACCATATTAATACTTGATATATCACCCAGCCCTAATTCAGTCCACTGACAGATAGTTTGCATGCGCATTAGTGCTCTGTGTAACAATTGTGATGCAGCGTCATGTATGATGTATTACAGCTTTGAGATTTCAAGCTCTTTCACACTCTTGATGGACAAAGTGTCCTTCCTCTTCAAAGCTCATCATCCTCTGATTTATCAAGGCAGACTGAACATGCATGCATTCATTCTTTCTCTTCTCCTCTGTCTCTCTATTTGCATGCTGTTTATTTGCATGGTGCAGTACTGTTGCTTTGCTTTGATCACATGCTGCTGATCTGCTACACACAAATACACACATGCCCTTTTTCCTCAGTCACACTATGTTGGTCTTGTCACATCCGTCGGTCTTGTACAGCGCCCTCTGAAGGCCATGTCTGGTATCTTCCACCCCCCTCTTTCTTTTCTTTCTCCTCTTTCTCTCTACCCCTCTCTCTTTCCCTCTTGCTCTCTTACTGTCAACAGCATCATCTATGGAGAAGGCCAGCCCGCTGCCTGAAGGTCGCTCTCGTTCTCTTCGGTCAAATCGTTCCTACTCGGGCAGTTCTGTCGCAGTGGTCAAAATGACCCCGCTCTCCTTCATTCCTGGAGCTAAGATCATCAAATACCTTGGCATCATCAACATGTTCTTCATTAGAGAGACCTCCTCTCTCAGAGAGGTAGCAGTCTCACTGTTTTTACTACCATAAATCCCTGTTCAGATTCATTCACTTTCGCACACATTAAGAAATTTGCTGCTGCTTATTATTGTTTATAATAAATTATTATTAAATGTGTATAATGTAGGGCCCTATGATTTCCGCGATGCAGAAAACCTAGACAGAATCGCGGAATCCAGTCATAAAAACGGAATTTACAGTTTAACGCGGAATGTCACGGAATTTGTCAAATTTTGAATGAATTAATCAAAAGTAGGTCATTGCACTTACATCAAATCACGATATGGACTAATATCTGTAAATATTTAGCCGGAAAAGTCTATTTAAATATGAATCCCGCATGTTCTGCGTGTCTCTGTTAATGAATGGCACAGAAACGCGGCTTCTGTGCCATTCACAGAAAAATTAAAACGGAAAAAATAAAATTGATTTCATAGGGCCCTAATAATGTTAATGCAATTAAAATAACTAATATCATATAATATTAATAGAAATAACAATAATAAATATTATTGGTGTTTATTTTTTATTAATGCTATTACACAATATATTTTAATAATATCAATATTATTCAAATTAATTACAATTAATAATAGTAATGAAAATTACAAACATATTTTCATGTTAATAGATATTTTGTAATATTGCTATTAAATTAAATTATTTAAATAATAGTATTACAATTAATTACAACTATTAACATTAATTGTAATGATTTAAAAAATAATTGTATAAAAAAAAATTAAAATAATTTTTTTTACAAATAATTATAACTGTAGTGCAAAATATTGTTACTTTTAATGTAATATTAAATATTTTAATAATATTAATGTTTTTAAAAGTCATTACAATTAGTAAATAGTAATTATTTTTATATTCTTGAGTTAATATTTAGTTTTATTTTTACATTGTATTATTACTATTATTTTTTTTTTCTTATGTTTTAGGAGGGAGGTGTAAGTGGGTTCCTGCATACGTTTATTGCTGAAGTATTTGCGATGGTTCGCGCCCACGTCGCTGCTCTCGGAGGAAATGCTGTAGTCTCTTACAGCATGAAGGAGTGTGTGTTCATGGAGAACCCGAACAAGAATCAGGTTAATACATGCACAGTCACACCCACACTCGTACACGCTCAACCCATCATGTTTTCATTTATACTCATGCTGTATTTTACAGGCGCAGTGCCTAATTAATGTCAGTGGGGATGCTGTTATTTTTGTCCGAGAATCTGAACTCGAGTCCACTTCGGTACAGCCACAGTCAGCCACAACACAGACCTCCAACGGCGGGGAAGGAACGTGAACACATACACACACCGACAAATTCTCAAGTAAACAAGTATTAGCATGAACCATGCCATTTGAAGCAGTTTCACGCTGAATCTACCAACCAAATCTCCAAAAAGAAGCAAAAATCTAGACCTTATTGGTTAGTTTTCCCAAGTGTCATGTTTTAGACCCTTTAAATGGCCAATGTTTTGTTTTATTTCAGAATATTTAAAAATTCCTCCATCGGAAGCCTTTCAGAAAGGATGTCTGCCATGTTTTTATGTATTGCCCATTGTTGTTCACATTCCATTTTGTCCAAATGTGATGGAGGCAGCTACCAAATTCAAAAGGTCTAAAAAAATGCATCTTTTGTGTTCGCAAAGAGTGTGTAAATGCGTAAATGACTCTCTAAATGGCCATGTTTTGTATTTAAATAAAGGTATAAACTACTGATGCAGTCACATGGACATCCAGTTCATGATTTTGAATACTGGTTTCAAATAAGACACTTCCTGTCATCTCTTACTGATCTCTTTAAAATCATGTCATATGCTGGAAACGTTTGTTTGCTTTCATGTGCCACAATGTATGCTTTTATTTAAACGTAATGTTTGGGTCGGACTTCTGCAAGGCCGGTCCGATTCTCTTGCATGTGCAATGCCAGTTAATTATAGGAAAAAGAAGATATTTTAGGGTGGAGTTGTCATTCACCATGTACTGACATTTGAATGTACAGATGATGGGTCTGGATATGAAGGTGGACGACTCTGCTATTGTGTGGACTGACTTTTAATGCTGTTATTTTGTATGTGTTTGCCTGAGGACAAATCTAAATTGCACATTAATAAGATATAATTGAATAAAACTATTATTGCTCTGATGTGTTTAGTTCTTGTTAAATTGTTCTGTTTTTAGTGTGTGTGTGTGTGTATAGTCATTTAGCAGAAGCTTTTATCCAAAGCGACTTACAAATGAGGACAATGGAAGCAATCAAAAACAACAAAAGAGCAATTATATATAAGTGCTATAACAAATCTATACATATACATACGTATATATATGTGTGTGTGTTATTTTTTAGCAAGGATAAGACACTAAATAATTATTCAAATTCTGACCTCTCATCAGAATTTCTAAAAGCTCTTAACTTCTGACAAAGGAAACTATCAAACCTAATCCATCTATGACAAAAGCGTCAGTCATAAATAGTAATTTTATTTGTCAGCCTTCCGAGATTGTCAAGTTAAGTATGCAACCTAATTAATATTTATTAGACGAGTTTTAACTTAACGCCTACATTCCAAAGTCTGCTTTTCAGCCAATCGGTTCCTCTCATGGGCGAGCGTCTCTGACGTAATACATATTCATGAAAAGTCAAACGTTCACTCCAGTAGGGATCATCAATCCGCCAGTGCGCTAACGTCCACATACTAACTTACACCAGTCAACCAATCAATCTCACGTCCCAGAGCATGACGTAATTAATATTCATGAGCAAAATCTTCGCCATTGGTAAACCGCGCGCTCTCTGTTCCTGCACGTCAGACGTGTCGCTCACTCAGACGGTTCTGTGTATTCAAACCTTCCTGATCTCCATCTTGAGGATTCCAAGTCCATCTGTTTCCTTTAGGAGTTTATTGTACAAATAATGGGAGAAATAAGGTTGCCGAGCCACATGTTCTTGTGGTGCCTGTCTGCTATTTATATGTTTGCCTTCGCGTCTCTTTACGTACAGATTCCAGGTGAGTTTAGAGTTGTTTAACTTGCATGTATTGAAATAACAGCACGTTCATCAGTGAAATTAAACATGTCTTGCAGAACTGTCTGTGCAAAAAAAAAAAAAAAAAATCTCAGATTAGATGGAGCACGTTGACGCCTGTTCAGAAACACCCAGGCTGTAAAATCTAAGAAACTAGGCTATATTAAAATCTGGAGCGTCTGAATATTACAGCCTTACTTTCACTCAAGAACAAATGCATTTTATATATCAGAAATATAAACGGAATGTTTACGGAACGTAAACAAAGAAGCCTGAAAGGAATGTTCTTATAACACACACACACACACACACACCTATCTATCTATCTATCTATCTATCTATCTATCTATCTATCTATCTATCTATCTATCTATATGTAAAGAGTATTTTTATCAGGCTCCTTTATGTTCCGTTATTTAACTTTAATGGCAATAAGCAAATGCTTTTCATTGCCATCAAAGTGAAATAACTAAACCTAAACATAGGAATCTGATAAAAATGCTGAAAAGAAAAATTCAGACGGCACTTACAGGCTTTTGCATCTGATGTCTTCATATATATATATATATATATATATATATATATATATATATATATATATATACAATTTAATAGTGTATGAATATAGTATTCATTAAGTTCTATGCAGGGTCCAGAAGTCATATAAACACACAAACGATGTGGATCTTAAACCTGGAAATAAAGTTTTAGGATTCTGCAAAATCTGAAACTGAAAGTGACATTATGACATAAAATGAATCCCTTTTCAGATTCTGCCCAATTTTTAGGTCACTAATCAGAAAGCATTTTGCGCATTGACCATGTGAGTTCTGTCTCTTTGTCTTTAGGTCTGTATGGGAACGATGGAGTGCTTCCGGCGCGGTGGCAGCTGCGGGTGTCTGGGAAGAGTGTCGTGGAGCAGCTGAAGGATTCTCCCACGCTGCTGTGGTTCGGTCCTCGTCTGGGCTTGGACATGCAGCAGTGCATGGAGCTGCTGAGTCTGACCGGAGCTCTGCTCAGTTTAATGACTCTGGCTCTGCCGGTGCTCAGAGACTGCAGAGTCTTCCTGCTGCTCTGGATACTCTATCTGTCCCTCTACCAGGTACAGACTCCGTTCACATACAGCACCATGAGAGACCATGAGTGCTACACCAATATGTGGTTTTCACTGGCTTGTGTAATATATACAGAACAGGTAGCTTATGGCTGACAGCAAGAATTTTTTTTTGTTGTAAAAACTTCCAAAAAAATACATAAAAATTACACATAATTTAGTATCTGAAAACTCTTTAAACCAGGTCATTGGCTGATGCCGATAATTAAATTAATGGCCAAATATTGGCCAATATATATTCAATTAAAATTAAAATTTAATTTATGCATTTAGCAGACGCTTTTATCCAAAGCGACTAACAGTGCATTCAGGCTATCAATTTTTACATATATCATATCATATATCATATCATATCTTGTGTTCCCGGGGAATCGAACCCCCAACCTTACGCTTGATAGCGCAATATTAATATTATATATTAATATACATAGTTTTTAATTGCATACATTTTTAAACGCATATTTACATAATTCATATTTGTAGGTAGATTTTTAGAATTTATTATAAATAATTTTCTAATTTGCTATCTTTAAACTATATTAAATGTAAAATTCTCAAAAGAAAAAAATAATCAAAAGTATAATTCCAGCAGATATTTTTATGTTGTATCATTAATGTATAAAACATTGTGTACTGGTAATATAGTGTCTAATATATACTGTAGTAACATATATATATATAATATAAAATATTATATATAAAAATATACACATAATTTAGTCTATTTTTAAACTGCATTGTGTCACATTATATTTGCAATATATCTAACCTGCTTTTGACCTTTACCTCAAAAAACCTGTACTTGTTGACCGATACTCATCACGAATACTACTTATCAAGGGTAAAAATGTGATATTAGAAGTTACTGAAATGCAGTGCTTCTTCTTTCTGTAGGTGGGCCAGGTCTTCTTATACTTTCAGTGGTGAGTACTGGATCTTCTGTCACCACCAGATGTGTTATTGATTCACAAATGTTCTTATTACCCAAGTGATGTCTGTTATGTAACGGTCTATAGCTTTGTATAACTGCCTTGTTTAACAGTCTTGACCTCGAGAGACACTCAGAGTGTTATTTACGGTAGTCTCACGTCTGTGTTAGTTTGAAATGACTTTCGAATCTGTCAAACATCTTGAACTCAGGGATAACCTCTTGCTGGAGACGGGCTTCTTGGCCATTCTCATCGCTCCCATGAAAATGCCCTGGTCTTCAAAGGTGCGTCTCCATGATAACGTGACTTTCTGGCTGACGCGCTGGCTGTTGTTTCGGCTGATGTTTGTGTCGGGTGTCGTCAAACTGACCAGCCGCTGTCCCACCTGGTGGGGCCTGACCGGTGAGGAATCAGATCAGATTTGGAAATTATATTTTGTGTCAAAATTGTCTGGATTTGCTGCTGAAATGTTCAGAATATCCTATTACACTTAAAACAACAGTACGTGTTTTTACAGTATGTATTCTGCATGAACAAAATACTCAAATGACCTGTTAAAGCACAGTGTGAGTTCCAGTGTCCCACAATGCAGTGCTCTCAAGTTGACAAATGAAATGGAAACAGAATCTTTATTTTATTTTCTATATATTTTTTATGAACCACTAAAGAATGCATATTTGCAGAACAATTGCTTTTTTTAAGAAAAAAAAAACTCAAATCTCCCTAAATTAAACTTGCAGTTGTAGTGAGATCATGTGACAATAATTTATTACATTCTTTAAAATGTTTTTCTTAAGAAAATAATAATAAAAGTTAAATGAAAATATAATGGAAGTATAAATATACAGAAAATCGTTATGTCATGGATAAAAAAATATTATATGGTTTATTATTTTTAAGATTTTTATTTGTAAGCCTAAATGCATAATGTTTAGGTAGCAGATGCCTCTATTCTGGAATGTAAAGTGAATTTTATTGAATTTATTTTTAATAAATTTATTTAATTTTGTTTAAATATATATATATATATATAAATAAATGGAGAGAAAGTTGTTTATTTTCACATGTATTTTTCAAAAAAGCAGCATGCTAGTATTCCACTCTAATCATTAGCTTTAGTTTACTTTTCCACATTTTGCTCTAAGTTAAGTTGTTTTAAATCCCATGAAAGTGCTGCCACTAGACATATGTATTGCTTTTATTATGTCTGAAATAAAATATGCGCATCAAATGAATCGTGTCAGTTCAGCGTCAAACAGCGTTCTGTTCTTGTCTCTTCAGCTTTGACCTATCACTATGAGACGCAGTGTATCCCGACCCCACTGGCCTGGTTTGCTCATCAGCTGCCGGTGTGGTTCCAGAAGCTCAGTGTGGTGGGAACGTTTGTGATCGAGATCGCCGTTCCCTTCATGTTCTTCAGCCCCATACGAAGACACAGACTCTTCTCCTTCTACATGCAGGTGAGCGAGTGTGTGTGTGTGTGTGTGTTATCAGAAACAGAGAAGCTGCCCTGAGGTTGTGCATTAATGTGACACCTTGGTGTGTTACAGGTTCTGCTACAGGTGTTCATCATCCTGTCTGGGAATTATAACTTCTTTAATATTCTCACCATCACCCTGTGCATGTCGCTGCTGGATGACAGACATGTGAACTTCTGGCTCCGAAGATCCACGCCAAAGACTGAGAGCAGTATGGATGTTTTTGAAAGAAGTCTCTTCTGCTCACCAAGGCTGCATGCGTTTGTTCAAAATAACAGTAAAAGCAGTGAACTAATATTACAATTTAAAATAACTGGTTTTTTTTTTTATTTGAATATATTTTAGAATGTAATTTATTCCTGTGATGCAAAGCTGAATTTACAGCATCATTACTCCAGTCTTCAGTGTCACATGATCCTCCAGAAATCATTCTACTATGCTGATTTCCTGCTATGGAAAAATACTTATTTTTCTTTTGTGCTGCTGTATGTTTTTGTATTTTTTATGTGCTGTTTTAAGTACTAGATGATGAGGGAAATGTGCCCTGTTAGGATGAGATGTGAAACCAGGTTCTCTTTTATTGTTGTTTTCCAGCAGTGTTGCAGACTCTGTTCTCTTGGTTGGCTGTGATGTTAGAGATCGGCACATACGCTCTGCTTGGCTACTGGAGCATCAAATACTTTGACCTGCAGGTGGACTGGGAAAATAAGAGTGTCTCCTCCAAAACAGGTGAAGCTTTTGACTGTCTTATTCAGTTCACCTGTTGTTCAGTGCCATTAATCTGTTTTTGTTTCCTCAGCATTCACGTATTTTGAGTTCAACGGCTTTCTGAAGACGGTCACGGTGCCCAGTATCTGGATTGGCGTGCTGTCTCTCACATGGGAGATCATTTCGGCCATGTTTAAGTGAGTGTTGTGGGTTAGTTCTCATCTGATTTGTTGGCTCCGTATGTTCTGATAGATCAGATGTTTCTGTTTCAGGTGTGCGTGTGTGAGAGGAGTGTTGTGGCGTCTCTGGAACACGATCCAGTGGGCGGTTATGACTGCGGCGACAGTCTCCATGTTTGCCATCAGTCTGGTCAGTCAACTTCCTGTCTCCGTCATTATTATACGTTTATAGTATTTCTTAATTTTTTGATTTTAAAAAAATTATATTTTCTGTTTTATTGGTTTTATTTTTTATTGCATTTTGTTTTTTTTTATATGTCCATTTAGTTTTTATTTTGTATTTTTTTTTGCATTTCAACATAAATGAAAATTAGAAATTTTAACTGTAATAAAATAAGCATGCTTTTTATATATTTTATTATTTCTCTTAATGTTTATTTTAGTTTTATTTAATGTCAACAGCACTACTTACTGTTTGTGTGTCCTTAAAGGGATAGTTCACCCAAAAATGAATACTACCCCATGATTTACTCACCCTCAAGCCATCCTAGGTGTATATGACTTTCTTCTTTTATACAAATACAATTGGAGTTATATAAAAAAAAAGTCCTTGCTCTTCCAAGCTTTATAATGGCAGTGATAGGTGAGTTGAGATTTTGAAGCCAAATAAAGTGCATCCATCCATCATAAAAAGGACTTCACATGGAGTTTTGTAATTGGCATTAGCATCTCATTCATGCTTCCACATGTTCAAACCTTAAACCTTTATCGCAATATAAACTGTGCACTTCAAGCATAGTGCGCACAGAATTCTTTCTTTCTTTCTTTTTGTAAACTGTCCCTTTAAGTTATGTAGAAATGATGGCTCTAATAATGAAGTGTGTGTGCAGGTTCCCTACACCTACATTGAGTACGATGCACACAGTAACCTCTGGCCTGGGATCCGGACAGCGTTTGAGGTGACCGACCGTTACCAGCTGGTTAACTCGTATGGATTATTCCGGAGAATGACCGGGGTTGGAGGCCGTCCAGAAGTGGTCATTGAAGGCAGTATGGATCGCAACACATGGACGGTGAGTTTACAAGTATTTGTAGAAGTGCTTAGTGTCTGAATTACAGCATTGCACTTTATGTAAAGGAGATATGTACAATATGAAAACATATTAAAAAAAGGTAAAAAAAAATACTGGCTAGTAACTGAAATCAGTACATGTAAATATCTTATATATATATACACCGTATTTTTCGGACTATAAGTCGCACCTGAGTATAAGTCGCATCAGTCCAAAAATATGTCATGATGAGGGAAAAAACATATAAGTCGCACTGGACTATAAGTCGCATTTATTTAGAACCAAGAGAAACATTACCGTCTACAGCCGCGAGAGGGCGCTCTATGTCTTCAGTGTAGACTACAGTAGCACTGAGCAGCATAGAGCGCCCTCTCCTTGCTCTAGATGGTAATGTTTTCTCTTGGTTCATGTCTCTTAGTTCATTTCTCTCGGCTAATGTCAAATTAATTTTGATAAATAAGTCGCACCTGACTATAAGTCGCAGGACCATCCAAACTATGAAAAAAGTGATTTATAGTCCGGAAAATACGGATATATATATATATATATTTACATTTACATTTATTCATTTAGCTGACGCTTTTATCCAAAGCGACTTACAATTGCTATATATGTCAGAGGTCGCATGCCTCTGGAGCAACTAGGGGTTAAGTGTCTTGCTCAGGGACACACTGGCGGTTCACAGTGGATTCGAACCCGGGTCTCCCACACCACAGGCATGCGTCTTATCCACTGCGCTAACACCACCCCCATATATAGTATAAAAACAACAGTTACTGAACACAATCATATATATATATATATATATATATATATATATATATATATATATATATATATATATATATATATATATATATATATATATATATATATATATATATATATATATATATATATATATATATATATATATATATATATATATATATATATATATATATATATATATATATATATATATATATATATATATGATTGTGTTCAGTAACTGTTGTTTTTATACTGTTTGCAGGAGATCGAGTTTATGTATAAGCCGGGGAACATGAGTGCAGCGCCCCCTGTGGTGGCTCCGCACCAGCCCAGGCTGGACTGGCAGATGTGGTTTGCTGCTCTTGGGCCACACACACAGAGCCCCTGGTTCAGCAGCCTCCTACACCGACTCCTGCAGGGCAAGCGAGACGGTGAGATGACGCGTGTTTGCTTGTGCATGCATGAGATTTAAATGCATCAAGTGCATCAGTCTGAACAAGATGCAGTGTTTTCTACTATACTATACTTGGAAATATTCCATCTGTGTGTTGTGCAGTGATCAGACTTATTCAGACAGATGAGTCTCAGTATCCGTTCAGCAAACAGCCTCCTGCTTACCTCCGAGCTCACCGCTACAAATACTGGTTTAGTGAGCCCAAAGAGGACGGGTAAGTGTGCACCAGTTTTCGTTTCCTTTACTTTTATTCTATTTTTTATTTTAAGATTTTGATTTATATTTATATATTCTTTATTTAATTTTTTTCTGTTTTAATTTTAGTTAAAATGATGTTTATTTAGTATTTTTTTTTAGCATTTATTTTATTTTTTAGTTAACATTTAATTTTATTTATTAGTTTAATTTGTTTAGTTATAGTTATTTTAGCACTGCAATTCAAAAAAAAAAAAAAAAATATATATATATATATTAGCAGTTAATGTTTATTTTTATTTATTTTTTTAACCTCATTGTTTGCATTTTCTATCTTTGTGAATTTGTCATATTGGTTGAGTTTAGGTCATATCCTCCGAGATGGTGGAGACGGGTGTACGTGGAAGAGTTCTATCCCATGGTGCACCTCAGTGACTCTTACCTTGAACAGATGCTGGTTCAACATGGTTTAAAGGTAAGAAACAAGTCTGCTGTCCAAAGTGAAAATGTAATTATTTGGGACTTGGGTATTTAAAAATTGGGACACATTTTGAATGTCGATAACCTCAGAGGAGAACAAACAGACCTAAAGTCTATCTGTAGGGTATTTATCATAGATAAATACAGACATTTAATAGCTGAGATAAAGAGACAATGTGTGTTAGTATTATTTATGGAGAGATGATTAAATGAGGAAGAAAAACACAATGAAACTATCATTAAGATAATATTTGCACAAAAAAACATGCCACTTTAATGCTTTGTAATGTTTTTAATAAACATGCACTGGTATAAGTGTTGGTATTTACAGAGGTTAAACTATTCTGTGAGTGTTATAGCTGAGTACCTGACAATTTAATGTAAAACTAATTTTATCTTCAATCTATATATGAATATAGGGCTATCTATAATCTTGTGCTTATAATTCACTATGGCTATAAATTGTATTTAATACAATTATTATTAATAGTACTACTAATAATATAAACATTACTGAAAACATATTTATTTAAAAATATTATTTTAATAATAATAAATAAAAAAAAAATGGCTTTTTGTTTTTTTTGTAATTGTGCAGCCTTGTATGAATGCTTAAGGTAATGAATGAATAATGAAGACATGAATATACAAGTTAAAGTATTGGTTATTAATTTTTTTAAATGTTATTACTATCCGTTGCTATGATGTTTCTGGCCTATTGGCTTAAGTCAAAAGAGTTGACCTCAAATATTTCTTATGTTTTGGTCTCTAGATACGGCTCTGCTCACTCCTTCTCCCTCACAAAGTCATGTCTTGATTAATGAAGATTTAATGCTCTTGATTTAGTATTAAATGTCATTTAGATCTCTCTCTTTGTGTCCTTCAGGATAAAGCTCCTCCGAGGCGCAGCTCGAATGCTTGGCTGCCGCAGTTATTGCGTCTTGTTGGTCAGCATGCCCGTGAGATGCCGACTCCTCTTCTGCTCTGGACTCTCTTCAGCTCGGCAGCGACCGTGTGTCTCCTCAACTCTCTGAGATCACGTGCACATCATCACCAGCACGAATCGCTCCAGAACAAACACGCAAATAAACAGACCGCAGGATGGACGCGCTCCAATGTGGCGGAAGAGGATGTGAAGAAACTTGAGGAGGAGGAGGATGTGAAAGATGATGCAGAGGAAGATGGAAAAGAGCAGGAAGAAGTTGCAACAAGTGAGGAAGAACGGGAAGGTGAAATTGAAGAGGAAGTGAACACAGAGGAAACGGACGTAGACAGCCTCAAGAAAAGGAAGTGAGGTTTTTCTAAATGGCTTTAGATGAAACTCTGGACTATAATACCAGCTCAGGGTAATGACATCTACCCCAAAACATCAGCACTTACACCCTCGTTGACTCTTCTCTGTTTTCACAGGCAGTTTTGAGAGATGTAGGCAGTGTAGTGAGCCATTGGTGTTCCCCAGTAGTGTCCCGGATGTTCAACTAAAACCGATTGAAGGGCCACACTGCAAAACTTTTGTCGTATTGACTTTTTTTGTTTGCAAAATAAGGTAGGCTATTGTTTTTCCCTGTATGCACTAACTGCTTGCACCCTGCATATTATATTAAAGAAAAGCTGGATGTCTTCCACCATGAGACCTGAAGATAACTGTACATTTAAATACACATACTGGACCTCATTAAACAGAAGAGGGAAATTGATGTTTTTAAAATCATCCTTACATAAATTACACTTTGAATCAAACAGAATTCTAAAAACGGCACTTGTTTTGTGATTTTATGAACAAATTAGACAGACAATCATTTGTTCGGCTTGTGTTTTATGAATGAAGCCCAGTATGTGCTGTGCCTTACAGTACACCAAGAGCATCAGAGAAATCTAGATCGCAGAAGATATGACATTTTTAAATAGTCTGATAAACAATTTCATGTCGACAGTCGAAGTGAAAGACTGTGACTGGTTATGTATGGTCTGTGATATTTGTGTATTGTATTGTAATAACATATTTGGCCACTGTGATGTAGTATTGCTCATCTGTTGTGTTCATATGAGTGAAGATGTGCAAAAACACAACACTCGGCTTTAATGTTTTGTAACATTTGTAATAAACGTAGAAAAATAAACAGTGACATGAGCGCTGTTATTTCCAAAGAAGTTTTAAAATTCATTTTTATCTTAAATATACATACAAAGACATAAGATTCTAATACAATAATAATATATAAGATAACGTCTTGGATGGTAATAATTCATATTTATTTTTATTTTACATTATAGGAAAGATTCCCACAGTTTAAATGTACACCTTGTTCACCTTGATCATTTTATTTAACATTATTTTCTTTTGTTTTATCTGAAGAAAATTCCAAAGTGCCAAAGTTTCATGGGTGCTTCCTAGTTTCACCCATTTTTATTGAGCACAGAGTGAAAACTAGATATTATTTGAGGTGAATGTCAGACACTGACCAGGTTCACCACCCTCATGGTTGAGCTGAGATTGTGTTGTTCAGGAAGAAGGTGTAGATGTTTCATTGAGATTGGTGCGGTGACAAAAACTAATCGAGTGAATCATTAGAACATATATTTACGTTTTTTTGACCTGTACTAAAGCATAAAAACATTATAATGCATGTGCAGATATTCAGGAAGCATGCCACTATATGTCAAAATAATAGTAGGCTATGCTTAAAAACGCATTATTAGTACAGTACCAGTAGGCAAAAATACCCATTACTTATTAATCAATGCTTTTATTCAGCAAGTGTGTATTAATTTGATCAAAAGTGCCAGTAAATACATTTATAATGTTATAAAAGATTGCTAGCTCAAATAAAAGCTGTTTTTGTTACTTTCTCTTCATCACAAAATCCTGAAAAAAGTATTATGGTTTCCACAAAAATATTAAGCAGCGCAACTGTTTTCAACATTGATTTCTGAAAGATCATGTGACACTGGAGAAAATTCAGCTTTGCATCACAGGAATATATTACATTTTAAAATATATATTACAATAGAAAACAATTTTAATGTTGATAATATTTAGGTTTTTACTGTTTTTATTAACAAATAAATGCAGCCTTTGTTTGCAAAAGAGACTTCCTTTACAGACATTAAAAAATCTTACCAACCCCAACCATTTGGACAGTGTAACTGTTTATAAAAAATGGTGTGTTTTATCTTATTCTTTTTGCTGTTTTTCTCCACAGTTAAGATATATACATTTGTATTATTATTTTTGTTCAGTGTCTGAGTTCTTTAGTATAAGTGTCATGGTAGGCTATTGATAATATCAGTCATGACACACTGACTCACAAAGTCACAGTGGTAATGATCTGTGCATGTATGTGTCTGCATTCTATTACAGCTGCCCACATGACACTAACAAACAAAAACAATAACCATTTGCATTTGTTTTGTTTATTGAAACCGCTAAATCATATTAAAATACACAGCACTGACATACAACTACAAATAGTCATTAAATACTTCCTATACAATATTTACACAAGCTTTTGTTAACTTAGAATTAAATAACATCTTCAAGTCAATGGCATTAAAGAAGGAAATCGATCATGTCACTTTTAATAGAAACATTCGGCCTATATGTGAACATGAGGATAGGTTGTGTTTAAATTTGTTGCCTATGATTTATTTGTGATTTTTGTGTTGTGAGACTGGCATGTGCAATGTACACGATCAGAAAGTGTTGAAAGTTTGAGAGCTTTATGGATAAAGATTTGAAATTGTAAAAGTTTAAATGGGAATATACAGTGGTCCCAACAGGTATGTGGACACATAAAGTGGCTGTGTGTAATTATTCAAAGTGAAAATACTGTCTCCAATCCTAGTGTAAAATGCAGAGACAGCTGTAAGTAAGACTTCTATTTCCCTGAAGAGTGTAAACAGCGTGGGTCTGAAGCTTGTAACATAACTCTGTTGGTTTGAGCGGCCTAACAAGTTGACACTGGTTCAGCCAGTGGTGTGAGTTTGAGGCAGGACTATCTGTTTTTCCAGCCAATGGCTGATGGGAGGAGAGTTCCGGAAACATGTTTAAAAACAGTTACCATTAAAGGGATAGTTCACCCAAAAATGAAAATGTGATCTTTATCTGCTTACCCCCAGGGCATCCAAGATGTAGGTGACTTTGTTTCTTCAGTAGAACACAAACTGATATTTTTAACACAAACCGTTGCAGAGTGGATGGGAATCATGTTTTTTGAGGGTCATAAAACATACACAAACAAAACCAAATGAAGACATTGCGGTGAAAATTGCAATATAAATACTAATCAATTTCTTGCAAAAACCAGGCCAGGCTAAGTTTCTGAACACTGAAATAGAAGCTTGCATGTTAATCTTGGCAATCATACTGTGTGTTAATGTTAGATGACGTCAGAGTTGCAGAAGTTTGTAAGGAGTTGCTTTAACAGATGCTTGTTTAGGGCAAGTTTAGAGTTCTTCAAGTTACAGTAAGCACATTGAACTCTTATTTCAAACGATCAAGAGAATATGATTTCTCATGACAGGACACCTGTCAATTGATTACACCATTTGTTGAGTTTGTTCCCCGCTGGTGTCGGCGCTCTTCTGTTGTCATATTTCTGGATAGGTTTTTGCTGTGTGGTCATAGTCTTATCCATAACTATGTGGACTTCTGGGATTGATTGGTGCATCTTGCCGTCCGTTTGGGCTGTTCAGCTGGTAGAGACGGTGGCTGAGGTTTTGTACCTGGCATGTGCCGAGGACGCATCCCACACGCATCAGCTGACCCTGTGGATGACTGCGTGATCCTCTGAGGTCTTGCCAATATTCCCGGAAATGTTCCCTGTTTTGATTGGCTGCTGTGTTGGTCTGTTTCAACGGGGGTCTTTTATGCAGGAGGGCCCTCCAGACCGCACGGCGCTCTCTTGCCCCGACACTCGAAGCTATTGAAGGAATGGTGATGGTTTCCATGAAGATACCACCCTGTGTTTCTGAAAGCTTCCCGGGTTTGCTGGAAAAACTCGATCTGGTGTGGGAAAGAGAAATAATCTGGTTGACCACCAGTGGAGCACATGCATGCATTGACCAGGTCTATTTACAAACATCATTCAGACATCCACATAGAAGCTGACTTAGGTTAAGTATTAAAGTAGAGGCTCTGCAGCATTAAGACCAATTTAGGTGGAGCCTGTTATTAATCAAGCGTTTCTCTGGCTGTAGTCTGAGGTATTTGTGGCATGCACTAATATTCCCTCACTCTACAACACACTCCTTCACGTGCTAATTTGATAGGTTTTTCTTGTTTCTTTGTAATTATTTGTGATTATTTGACATTTCTGAGTTAAAATAGTTTTTTCTTTTTAGGAAAAGTTTGTATTACAGTTTTCCTGAATGGTAAGCTGTTTGGACAGCATTTGGAAAAATAATAATAATAATTATATATATATATGATGTTTCTGATATTTAAATATTATATCACACTATAATTTTTTATGCAGATATATTTATATATTTGTAAATTCTAATCATGATATCAGAGTATCTGTATGTATGCATGTATGTATGTGTCGGAGTGTAGTTTTCAGTAGGTGTTACAGACTGTGTGTAAGTGTATGTGTTAGTATGTAGGGTATGCATTAGTGTGGGGTATAGGTTAGTACTTTAAATCTAATCTGAATCAGAATGTTTCTGAACAGGATTAGTCTGGATGCAGTAGCATAACACACACACTATCACTGTCTCTTTTTCTTTTCCTTTTCCATAACACACTTCTATAACTCAAATCCGTTAAATAGGGGAGTAACGGTACGTGTATTCTTACCGGACTGTTTCGGTACGGGGCTTTCGTTATGGTGCACGTGTGTACCGAATGCAGTATTTTGTGTGCGGAACATAAGTACATTTTCGTGTTTCCAAACGAACATATTAAGTGGCGGAAGTCTCCACGTTCAGCGTAAATCCTGCCCTGCAGCTGATTCTAAGGCTGGTGACACACTGGCTTCGTGTCAGTTGCATGACGGCTGCTTCGCGTTTTCTGTGTCTTTACACACCAGAATCGTGCCTGACGCGGCGCTGGCGCGCTGCTGCTACTGTAGGTGACATATAGAGGGAGACCGCCGACAGACCAGGATATTGTCTTCACGACAACAATATCTATACTTCATATTGAGCATAAATATAAAGCCTACTGATAAAGGACACCGTCAACAGTATTGACTGCAAAATAGACTGTTTGACAGGTGCAATATGACAGTGTGTCACCGGCCTAAGGTTTTCAAAAGGCATCACTACAACTAGGAAAAAAACGATTGTAATTCAAACGCAGCTCCCATGGGCATTTAAACAGACCTTTGCTCTTAATTCCGATCGGTCCAACAATGGTAATGCTGCACTGTAATCATAGTTATTTATATTTTTCATTATATTTTATTATATGATATTGGTTTGAGACTGAGAGTATTTTATTTAGTGGAGAACTTTGCAGCAGTATTTTATTTCTTATTCTTTTTTATTTTATATATATATATATATATATATATATATATATATATATATATATATATATATATATATTATTTAAAAGTATTTAAAAAAAAAAAGTAAACAAATTGTTAAAAAAAAGTTTATAGTAATAAACAAACCGCAGTTTAATGTTTGCATTTCTTTCCCTTACTGTACCGAAAATGAACCGAACCGTGACTTTAAAACCGAGGTACGTACCGAACCGTGATTTTTGCGTACCGTTACACCCCTACCGTTAAATGATTGTTAGGCTGCATTAATTAAGTCAACCGGAACCCATGCAAACCTTTGTTTAGTACTCGGTATGACATCTGTGATAGCAAACCTGTTGGAAAATATTAAGTAGCACACACAATTGATACTAGAAATGTTTTAGGTGCCAGATAGTGCAGGTATAGTATCTACCAGTAGGGACTAGCAGGACCGTGCTAACTAGCTAAACTTGGGTTTTAATACTCATTACTGAAATTTGATTAATGTAGAAAATATACTGTGTTTCAGATTTAAACTCACTTCAGCTGCACAAGCAGCATTGTAAGCAGCAGCTGAATAGCTGGCATTATGTGGTGAGTCTGTTAGCAGAACCGGAGATGTGGGACCGCCGGGGCTCAGGGTCAGTACAGGTCTTAGTGTGTGTGTGTGTGCTGCACTTGCTCCTTCATATCATTAAATGTGGGCCAGAGCAGGAAAGACTGAACAAGCCTGGAATCATTGCCAAAACACATTCCTCATTTAACATGTGCTACACACACTGCTTAACAACAAAACACACACTGCTTTCCCTCCTGTGAAGGTCACCATCAGCCTAAATGCTGTCAAACCTTTCCTGAACAACACATCTACGTCATTAAGAGCTTCAACAATGTTTTAGTCTGCCTGTCCGTCTGAATCGATTTGGTGTGTTCTATCTATCTACTGATCTGTCGTTCTTTCAGCTGTTCTGTCTGTTGTTCTATTGATTGTTTTGATATTCTATAATTCTGTTCATTGTTCTGTCTATAAACCCACAAACTTAAAACTTCTTTTCCTAAACATTCAAACAAGTCTTTGTCAAGCCAGCATTCAAACTAGGGCTGGATGATTAATCGAAAAGTAATCGAAACCGAAATTCAGAACCTCTAACCGACTTAATTTTCCCATGACGGTTATTTCGTTTTTTTAATCCTGTTAATACTTCCCCCTTAAAAGCATAATACCGGATGTGTATTATTATTTAGAGATCCCATGTTTGTACAGCTGCATTGTGACCAGGGGGGCAGGGTTTCATATTTTTTTGAAGCACCCCTGGGCGCCGCCATTGGCTAGCGGACCCCCACCTGCTGTTAGCAATCCATTGACTCCCATTCATTTTGGCGTTACTTTGACAGCGAATAACTTTACACCTGAGGTGTTTAAAGACTCCATTTGTCCATTAATTATTTCTAAAGAAATACAAAAATGTATAAACGGCTCCATTACCTTGTACCTTACGTTATGGTCCCGTAGAAGCAGTTTTTGTAAAAAATAGGCTAACGATTGCGTCATAACCAGCGACTCTCTGTCGCACAGTAGAGAAATTACCGTATGGACAGGAGGAGAAGTTGCAGACAATCTTTTACTGTCTATGAGCCTATCGGAGGGACGTGGAGGCATAAAGTCAAGGGAGATAATTAATCAGAATACTTAACAAAATGTGCTCCTGTTCACGCTCGCCTTCTCTGCAAGATTCGGTGGGTGATTCAGATTTCTCTTGGCACAGCGATTAGAAGACTTACAGGTTGCTCACGTGACATCTACGTCATGAAGCTCAGTTTGAGTCTGCGCAGTACGCCCGACCCCCAGGAAGTGCGTGCTTCTAATTGACTTCATTTTTCAACGGGGTCGCTGTGTCCATTTCTTCTACTGTCTATGATTGTGACACGAACACTCATATAAACAGTAGCTGTGAAGGTCGCGCACACAGAGGAACTCAAAAACTAGTTGTCAGCGCTGTCCTGTGATTTATTACTAAAGTAGCTTAGAATCTCAAAACTTATTATAGCATAATAATTTTCTACTTTTGAAGGAACTAGGCTATTTACAACCCACAGCTTCACAATAATATAGAGACAGTATGACTAATTCACACACGCAATCACTCGTAATGGTACTGTGCTAATTTATCTTTATCTGATCTTTATTTATCTCTTACACCGAGCAATAATCTATAAGAAATGTTGAGAACATAGATAAAATAACTGCTGATAGTGAGCTATGATGTCAGATCGCGCTTTCAATAGGAAAAAATATCCCACCTTTACTAGTCGATCTCAACCGTCTGGCTGAGGCCAGTCTAAAAAGACGTTCAAGACAGTTGACAGAACGCTGCTGCGTGTCGTCATGAAAGCGTATCATTTTCACGTGTTATTAAGCCTTGCCACTTGCCAATTTAACCATTCAAAAAACTTTAAAGCATTCAAACACAAGACGCGGAAAAGCTGAAATGAGTAGCTGGTTACTCGCGCTATGCTCGGTGCGCACGTGAAGAGAGAGCCGCATCTCACAGACAGAAACACTGAACTGAGCTCTCCTTTGCGGAATTGCTAATGCAACCTTTTCACACCACAGACTAAACACAATCATTGCTTGGTAATTGGCCAACAAAGTATTGACTGTTGTCTGAAGTTTTGTTTGATTGTAATCCATTACAATAATCCATGATCTTTCTATCAAAGTTATCTGATATTATCAAGATGAATTTGTTCTGACAGTTTAACTCTTGAGTTCTTGTCATATTTTATTACCATCTTCTAAACTATAGCAAATAAACTGATAATGTGAGAAATGTTGAAGGTGTCTGAATAAATTTTGGTTTGACAGTATGTTTAATTTTTACAGTGCTATTTTACATTTAATTATTCGGTTTTTGTACCTGGACACTTACAAACTTGAAAAAACTTAAACACTGTGTAAATAGCACAAACAAATAAACAGAACGAACATACAATTTAAACACTTTCAAACAGGGCCCAGTGGTACAACCTTCACCGGGGCCCCGCTGACCCCAGCTACGGCCCTGCTTACAGTACAAACCTTGTCAGTGAACTATAAGGGCAAAAAACAAAACAGAAACAAAATAATCGTTCATTAATGAGGTAAAATGTTCAATTAATCGAGGTTTTGATTTTAGGACATAATCGTCCAGCCCTAATTCAAACTCTATATTGACAAACTTTCCTTTCTAGTGAAAAATTTAAATGTTTACATTTTTAATGTTAAACGTTTCTACTTTCTTAAATTTAAATATAAAAATCCAATTCGGCATCTTTTTTTTCTTTTTGATGGCACAGTTCAAATTTTATTATTAAAATTCAGGAGCTCTTATATCATTGAACTCTTGCCTTTGGGTTTCAAATTCTTTCTTTTACTTGCACTTTGTAATTGCTTTCACTTACACTATCGTGATCAAATCCGGCTTCTTATCTTAATTGGTTTGACACCCTTTGTTGTAGTCGTACGTATGATTAGATAAGAAAAGCCCCTGTGCATCATAACTGTATACTGAATTGAAATCAGGCCGGAGAGCAGCAGCCAAGCACAGTTTCTCCATCACCCCGTCCCAGCATAAGCCCTTCTAAGCCTCTGCCCCAAGCTAAAGTCCTACGGTTTCACTGCTCCATTCATACACTTCAGTCTCTGATGCTAGATTACACACACACACCCAAGTGTCTGTGAATATGGAAGACAGCATACAGGGTGAAGAGTCTCTTGGATTGTAGAGTAAGAAGAGGAGACATATTTTGATGTTTTATTCTGACGACTATTCATAGAGGAAGTCTGTGAGTTTCAGGTTGAGAGCGAGAGAGAGAGAGAGAGAGAGAGAGTTCCCACATTAGTGCCCTGCATGGGGCCTGAGAGAGTGATGTTAGCATGAACAAATATCCATCTTAGTCACACAAACTGTTAAGAATGATGTTGCAATACACTCACTCGAGGGGCTAATTTTGGGGGGGAAACTGCTCAAATCCACCTTACGTAAATTCATTGTGCCCTTGCACGAGTGTGTACACAAAAGAGGATTTCATTTCCAGTTGAACATTAAAGTCCTAAATCACTTGCTGTTTGTGTTTGTGACCTCACACCATCTGTTTGACCTTTTCTCACATAAGGCACTCACTGCGTGTTCAAATTTATCCTGTAACCTCGTTTCACTTTTGAAGGCCACAGACTTATTGTTAATAAGAAAAACTGCCTCAACCCATCAGGAGGGGGAGCCACTGAGGTGAAGTGGAATCTGAAGTGGCATCATTACAAGACTCAAACCAACAGGTGAAGTAACCCTCAGAAGGTATTGACACACTAAGTGATACCAATAAGATGATGTCACACATCTGATAACAAACACAGTAGTGCTTTTTCAACTACTTGCTATAAGTGACTGCTGTAGTGCTTTAGTGGATATATGAAGTCAGTTCGAAGAACCAGTAGCCAGTCCAAATACTTATGTTTTTCAGCATATCTAATATCATATCTACTGTTTTACCGTTTAAAAACTGCATTTTGTAGATACAATTATGTATAAAATTAATGGCACTTAATTTAATAGTTTATATTCAATGCAATTTAAGAGTAATGCAATTTAATCAAAACTTTTGGAGGTATGTGGATTGTGTTGAAGGCGTGATTCTATGTTGAATCCTGCAAGTCAGAGTTAGAAATAGCCTGATCCATATCATGAGTAAGTGGTCACGATGGGGAAATCTGAGAAACTATGTTACAGGTTGCACGTCTCTTTTGGCTCCCTGTGCCAAATGCAGACAGTCAAGTGACACATACTATCTCATGCAGAGCTACAGGTCACACACACACACACACACCTATGTGGCAAGCCATTTTAACATATAGTCTGTATAATACTTTCTATGTATGTTTATTTAATAGCATTAATAATCCTCAATTATACTAGTAAAATAAGCCAATAGTGTCTAGAGTCTTCAGATTCACTAGTTCTTTGGATACTAATAAGACTACTTATTTCAATTGAATACACTAGTATTCAATGTTCACTTGTACTTATTCCTTGCATAGTATTATTTACCTTCCTCTGCAACTAGTCACTATATTAATATTTACTTTACTGATATTTATTTATGAGAAAATTTTATTTATTACAATAATAGGGTTAATTTAGGACAGCAATTTACCAGTCATCCCATTAGAAACAAGTGTCCCGATTTACCTCAATTAATTCTAACTAGTAACACTGCATGTTATAGTTACAATTGTTATTTAAAAAAAACTTCTGAATAGTTGAAATTGTCAAAAATTTAATTCACTATTTGTAGAAGCTATTTAAAATATGTATTGCTTACAAATATGATCAATACTAACAATAGATGATGAATGTTAAAATGGCTTGCCATGAACATACTTAAACTTTATCTTAGTAATCTGTCATGTCTGATTTTTACATAAGAGTAATGGTAACACACTTTACAGTAAGGCTTTATTTGTTTGCATTAGTTAACCTTAAACTAACAATGAATCATAACATTTATTATTCCTAAGTGTCAATTTCAACATTTCATTTTAAAAATGCATTAGTAAAAGCTGCATCTGTTAAATTAGTGCACTGTGAACTATCTTGAACAATAACAAAAATTTATAAATTATGTAAATATATTGCTCATGGTAAGTTAATTTTAGGTAATGCATTGACTAATGTTAACAATTACGAACTTTTGGTACTAGATTTAGTTGCATATGAGCTTTACATAAACCTTTCCAAACCTTAGTTATACTGAGAACATCGAACACAGTGTTTGTATAATGTATATATACAGCAGCATCCACACGTCAGATGTGACCGGGCGGTGCCGGTATCGCGCGCGCGTCTCTCACCTGTTGCGCATCGGCAGCGCCAGTGTTTGCAGAGGCAGAAGAAACACACACACGAGCAGCAGAGATTTCATGCCAGCAGCTGGTTCTCCCCTACAGTCCCAGAGAATGAGGTTGAGGTTGAGATGATGTTCCTCAGCTCAGGTAGACATGCACGCGCAGCTGCGGAGCAGAGGAGACGGGCGTTTAGATAGTTCGTAAAGATGCAACGACGAGCTACTTTTAAAGAGAGGAGAAACGTATCCCCTTACTTTAAAAGACACACTGATATGGAGAGGACATCGATGTTTCCCGCTCATTTCATGTAATCACGCGTGTGTAAGACTTGAAATCGCGGATTTTACAGAACTCTCTTTACTACTGACTCAGAAAACTTCAGGCTCTCAAGGATGGAGCAGATGCTTAAATACCGAGAGGGAGGAGACCCGGGAGAACCGACACTCCACGTGCTGCACTTAGCTGAACTACAGTTATTATGAATTATTATTATGTATCCTCCTTACAGCAACTATTTCATATCCCAATATAGATTTCTGTTAATACTTCTGAGACTCCACAGGCGCTTGATTAACTAAAAATACATTTATCTATAATGTTGTTATAAAATTTATTTTTTAATTGATAGATAGATAGATAGATAGATAGATAGATGAATAAAATAAGAGTAAAATTTATATTTTTTAATTATTCGATAGATGGATGGATGGATGGATATAATGTGGTAAAATATGAATAAAATGTATATTTTTTAATTATTTGATAGATAGATAGATAGATAGATAGATAGATAGATAGATAGATAGATAGATAGAATATTGTGGTAAAATATGAATAAAATGTACATTTTTTTATTATTTGATATGTAATGTGTTTTATGCACAAAATACAATATTAATTAATTAATTTATTTATTCATGCTGGATCTTTATGGTAGTATGAGACTCTTGTATGAACGCTGGTTCTCGAGGGAAATATTGTTTGAAGTGTTCAGCTTATGCCAAGCCTTTTAAGTATGTGTCATGATATAAAAATATAATTGCGCTGTCAGGTGTGACATAGTGGCTTAATTTAAAGGTCAGAGACGATAACAGAAGTGTGTGTTTAGTTTTATAGAGCTCACTGTGTCCTGTGCCCTTTTAAAGAGGATTTTAAACAGTCACTGATCCTTGTGTGTTTCGGTGTCTCTCTTGTGGATCTTGTTTAAGCTCATTTTACAGTTAGACTTTGACCTCAGTGTGATTTTTGAAGCAAAGCAAACCGTATAAAAGCCCTAAACAAGGCTTTTCGATTGTCGTTTTGCATGATTGTGTTTTTAGCTTAGCAGCATAAAGGCCAAGTTTGTTCAGAGGCTTCTGATTGTCTTTTTTTTTTTAAGTTTAGGATGTTTTTTGTATCGCAGTCTCATAAATGATATCATAAACTTGGGTGTCTCATTATTTGAAAAAAGTTATTTTACTAGTTTAATTTACTAAATAGATGCATTTTGAAAATGTTGAAAATTCTGTTGTGTATTAGCATGTTTGTTTGTTACTCTTATATGATTGATAATGATTTTCAGGACAGATATGTAACTCTCTCATTTTCATGCAATATAAATAATTAGCATTAGCCCTTGAACTGGTTTGGTTTATGCAGACACCTCCTGAGCTGGAGTGTGTGTGTGTGTGTGTGTGTGTGTGTGTGTGTGTGTGTGTGTGTGTGTGTGTGTTTTGCGTCATAGGTCAGACAGCAACAGGATACACTTGCGTTCATGCCTCAGTTCTCTCAGACAGAGCTGCCTGCTTGTGTATTGTGTGTCTGTCCTAGTGTCTCTCTTCTCTTCATTATTATAATATGAAACTCAGCAAAATATTACTATAATCCTATTAAAATTGTATTGTAGAATTCAAATGGTGTATTGTTTGAGATTAAATTCAGATGAGAGATATTCATCTAGATATGGAGATTTTTTTTAAACATAGATGTTTTGTTTTTCAACACTATTTGATGTTAGATTAATATCTAGAAAAAAAATACAAATTGACACCCATTTATTTTACAATAATTTCTACTGCATTGCATGCAATAATAAAAAAGATTTTTTCAGATTTTTTTTACCCCCCAAAAATATTATATTGCATTGTTGTGTGCATTCATCAAGCTCAACCATTCAGCCCTGTTACTGAAGTTATATACTCCCCGTCCCCAAACAAAGTTTATCAATAATAACAAACTAGCATTTGCTTCCAAAATAGCTATATTTATTCAAATTTAGACTGAATTTGGAACCATGTTAATTTAGTGTGCATATCATTTTTTTATGCATGTTTATTGCTAGAAAATAAAATCACATGGTGTTCAAATGTATTTAGACAGTCCTTTATTTTGGTTACAGGTTGCAAACACTGCCCTGCTGACGTAGATTGCAATTTTTAAGAGTTTAAGGGTCCTATTTTGTTGTAAATTACCTCTGATCCAACACCTGAACACAATATAGACTCTCTCTGTTTGCTCTCTTACAGAGACACTGAGAGGCTGACTGCATTGCTTTAATGGAATAAGACACAGCAGTCTACTGTACTTTACTGTACTACAATCCCTCTGACCCTGTTCATTCCTCCAATCTCAGCCCATCAGCAGGTGCCCTGAAAGATGAATCAACCAATCACATCTCTGCACTGATGTTTCAATGGTCAAGGTCTTTATTTCAACTTCTTATCCAAACACTGCTTCACAAGGTTTAACAATGTAGTGCTAACAGCCCTTTTGATTAAATATGTGTGAAGGTGTGTTTTAAATCTCCATAACTCTAGTGTTCAGCAGATGTTAGGGCCATAGGAGTGTGTTGGTGCTGTGGTGGATGGTGAAAGTCTTTTTCAATGACATTTTCTCTTTGCTTCCCCCTGCTGGAGCAACACATGTATGTTCACTCAGTGCTTTGACACTGAATTTGGATATGCATACTATCATACTATAATACTTCTCATACTGTTTAGTAAGAATAGTAAGCTATATCAAACTATATATCAAGCTATATGAAAAGTACAGCATGTTCCAGAAGTGTTTGAAATACTAGTTCACTGCTTCTGTAACATATTGTATGTATACTCAGTATAATATTGAGAATTTTCTCTATGCATGAATGGATGGTATATTCTCTAAATGTGCAGTATACAGCAGTGCACACTTCACTGGGCTGTATGTATCCCACAATGCAATATGTTTCACTTGTCTTTTTCATGACTGATTTGACTGATCTTCTAAAAGTGAACAAATTTTTACACAAACATGGACTTCAATGCAAAACAACAGATTCTTTAATTATTCACCCATTGGGATAAAAAACACAGAATGTGGTGAGGTCATGTGACAACAGTCTAGCATGCTGCAGTTTGAAACATTTTGCATGTGCTATCTACTAACCCTGATTGCACACGTACATCACGGAGATGTCTATTTGACGACTGCAAGACATATTTTTTTAGTGTTTGCTCATCTGCTACAGTATATGTCTATAGGATGTTTCCTATCAGTTGTCAAGTAGGTAGACATTTTGAAAATGTTGTTAAGATGTTTATGAATCTGGAATGTGTCTGATATACATCAGATGTTTGTAGCTACACAGCAGATGCTTTCCAGATTAATCGATCTTTAACAGACTTATACATGTGCTTTCTGGGAAATGATATGCTTTTTTTTTTTTAAAGCAGTATACGGTATACGATGTATAACAGGCTAGTACATTAATACACTTGTGTGTTTGAGAAATGTAACAGTCTGTCATCCCAAAATTCAGTTCCTTCGTACTAAAATAGTTTGCAGAGGATAAAAAGGCAAAGAAATAAATGTACTGATGCATGAAAATGGCTGGATGCAGTGAGTATGTATAAACGGATCTAATTTCTGTCGTGAACCAGTCAGACCAGCTCTCCGTGGTGTGTATTCATGTGTACATTTCTAATATCCTCAGGGCTGTTCATTTATGAATGCTCAGGATTGAGGAGAAACATCTGATCTCTCTCTTTATCCTCATATCCCTTTCTCTTTCAACACACATGAACATGAACCAGCACTAAACTAATAAAAGACCATCAGCAGAATATTATGGCTATTATTCTATCACAGTATCATTCTAGGTGTTTTATTTCGAATTTCTTTATTTGATTTTCTGCATGGAATTAATTCTACTGTCGGTCTTTTGTTTGAATTAGGCAAATCGTAGTAGTTATGTTCAAGTCACCATTTGTGAATGATTCATTTGCCATAATAAAGCACCTCAGTAATGGTGTACGCAGTAGCACAGGCTTTTTAAATCTCTTTCCTTACAGAGCACGTCCTAAAAAGACGCGATGGGATGCGAGTCCAATCAGGACATTTTGATTTAAATAGAGCTATAGAAATAGAAATCACGTGACCGATAAACTTTCTTTTACATGTTACAGTAACGACTGGTTCGGATAAAAA
Organism: Carassius carassius; assembly: GCF_963082965.1. NCBI lineage: Eukaryota > Metazoa > Chordata > Actinopteri > Cypriniformes > Cyprinidae > Carassius > Carassius carassius. Next base: position 31,000,002 of record NC_081767.1, on the reverse strand, counting down.
CTGGGAAAACACGTATTATCTCCTCATATCTGATTAGGACATGATGTAATGTAGGTAAGATCTCTTATATCTGTGAAAGAAGTCCCTTGTTCCCACCAAAGCTGCATTTATTTGATCAAAAATAAATGAAAAGAGTAATATTATTACAATTTAATATAAATAATTGTGTTTTTAAATATTTTATTGCTGTCATATTTCAGCAGCCATCACTCCAGTCATTATAAATGTTGAAAACAGTTGTGTTGCTTAATGTCTAAAACTTGATACACCCCCCCCCCAACATCAATCAATTTTTTAAACCTAAATATTTTGTAACATTATAAATGTATTTGTAACACAAATTTATTTACTGTCACCGAATCACTTTTGATCAATTTAATGCATCTTTGATGAACAGAAGTAATCATTTCTTTCAGCAAAAAAAAGTGAGCTTAAAGTTTTAAATGACAGTGTATCTTTTTTTTCATTGGTTGTGGCAGACAACCACACAAATTGGCAATAGTTTGGCCATAATTTGCAGTTCCAAGTGCTCCCAGATTCCTAAGAATTTCATCCCGGCAAAAGAAAATTGCTCACTGTTCACAGTTGGCACTAAAAAACTACTCATAGGCGGGGCCTGCTGCACTGTCCAATCAGAGCTCAGTCTGAAGTTGATTGACACACTCTAGTTCTACTGGGACAAAACATCAAAGGGATTCTTCATGTAAGATCAAAAAAGGAACTGTCCTAAACAGTGCACTTGATTTGGACGTGTGGACTTACAGTCTTGTGCTCTTCACTTACACGTGTCCATTAGGTGCCAAAGCTGTAGAGTGTCCCATTTGTGAATTTTCTGATTCACAGGCTTACACGTATATTCCTTGTGTTTGTGTGTCAGCATGTGAGCACTGCAATGATCTCATCGATTGGCGCCGTCTCTGAGGGCTCCAGCAGTCTGAATGTGTGGCTGAAGGTGATGAAGTGTGTGAAGAGTGTGTTGAGGTGCGGGTGTATCTCCACAGCGATGGCTTCTTTGTAGTGGATGCTGAACAGGTGAGCCAACGTACGGAAGAGCATCAAAAAGATCTTCTGAATCAGGAACATGAATCCAGAAGGGAACGATGACCCTAAACACACACATTTATATATATATAGTCACTTCTGTGAGTTCAGATCATTTTGAGCTCACATGGTTAAAGCTATGGTGAGAACGTCATACCGCTCTTGGTAGGAAACACACGCTCATCTGTGAGTATCTCCTGGATGTAGGACAAGGCGTAGTCGATGTAGATCGGAGCTGAACACTTTAGTTTCTTCCCCTGATCGTCCGTCCATTCATACAAACTAAACACAACCAAACAATTCATTTGTATCCCTTACAAAATATTGCAATTGTAATCATGCACTATAACATATTTTAGATGTTTACAGTAATGTATAATGAAATGACTGGATGTGATTCACATGTAGAATTATTATAATGATGCTTTAGCATTAATCAGTTATACAGTTCCTGGTGTTTTTGCAGTCACTGCTGTTGTTTGGGACAACAAAGCTACTTTTATATAATGGTTGTTTAGGGTTTTTTCTTGTAAATAATTTAATTGGGTGTTGATATCTGCATGCATGCGTGATGAATCATATTAAAATAAACCAGTGATAACCAGAACTAATGCAAAGTTCTTCCACTTTAACTGTATATAAAAAATATGTATAACGATTCCAGAGACATTATTATATAAAATCATAGTTTATTATTATAATAGGAAAAATATACATTAACGATTCAATATATATGTCATTTACTATTAATTTACTATATATATATATATATATATATATATATATGTGTGTGTGTGTGTGTGTGTGTCTGTGTGTGTGTTCACAGGTTTCAAATTTCACCTTCAGTGTTTCATAAATGTTTTATTGTAGTTTGTTAAATCCTGTCTTGGTTTTACAGTGGAGCTTCCATCAAAGTACCATAGTTACTGCAGGGCTACTACTGTAAAACTGTTGTGATATTGTCTCGTTAACTATGATAAACTGTTGCTTTGGCAATATTTTGTAAGGCACACATACATCTCATTTTATGCCTTTATTCAAGCTGTGAATTAAGTTAACTAGCTGTAATGAAGTGTGTTTGTTCTGCTCACAGGTTTCCTGAGCTTTTGGCTGCTGGACACGTTGTAATTGAGCAACAATCAGACAGAGCGCTGAAGAAGAGGGTAGTGTGCTGGAAAAATGACACCGCTGGAATAGATGGTAAGATGAGTTAACACACATTACACACACAGAGCCTAACAAACTCACAGACCACTGCCAAACTATCTGATGTTTATTTGTACATGCTATTTTTTATTTTGCATTGTTTTCATTTCTATATATATGTGTATATATATATATATACTGTATATATATATATATATATATATATATATATATATATATATATATATATACATTTTATTATTATCATTTATTCTAAGTGGGTGATCTCACGTCAGAATACGTTAAGCTACAGACAAGCCTAAATGTCTAGATATGTGAGCCAAGCCCAACACATTCCCATCATTTCTTTATGTGTTACTGAACATTAATCATATGTTAAGAAATATTTGACATTTTCTATCGCTAGTGTATTGTCTCCACCACTTTTGAGTGTATCATCATGTATTTAACTGTAAATGGCATTAGGTGCTCTCTGACTAGTGTATATATTGAATTTACATTATATATAAACACTAAACATTTTTCCAAAAATATTAGTTGTAATAATTAAAAAATATATATTTTATTTATTAATTCGTTGTAAAAAAAAATGTAGTTGTAGGATTTAGGTTAGGGTTAGTATTGTTTATAAAAAATTAAAAAAAAGTATTTATAAATTATTTTTTATATTTGTGATTTTGGACACTCACTGTTTGTTGCTATCCACTCCTGCTGGTCGAGGCCGTGTGGAAGGGCAGAGAGGGTCAAAAGGTCGAGATCAGTGATGCGTCTGGACAGGAAGTGATCTTTCAGGTAAGGTTTGACCTCAGCAGATGGGACTAAATGTAGACTTTTATTCTTTCTGTCAACAGAACATTCAATGAGAATTCACAGCAGAGCGATTTAGTACATTTTGATAAGAGCTCTTTTTTTTATAGAAAATTCACTAGTGAATTGTGCACAGTATGACATTTATGCATTTACTAGATGATTTTATTCAAAGTGACTTACAAAAGAGGAACAAAAGCAATTTTTACAGGTTTATTTGCCAACTAGATTAGGAAGCAAGCTGGGGAAGAGGAGAAATGCAGAAATGTGCTGATATATAAAAGCCTGTGTGCCTGGCTGATTTTGTGATGGGAAATTCTTTTGCAGTGAGCTTGTCAGCTAGTTAATTTGTGTTTAAATGGTTAAGCTGGTGCGCAAATAACAAACAGTTTGTGAATACACACAGTGACGTTACACAAGGACACACAGGGATGTAGTTTAGTTGTCATGTGTGCACATGGGGCTGGTCGATTACTTTATGTACTGAAAGGAGTTGTGTTCACTTGTTCATGTTTTCCGACAGCATTAGTGAGCAATTAGCACATTCTCACTGGAAAGAGTGCTGCTTTCTACTGTAGACAGTGCTAATCATTTTCATTCATGCAAATGAGAAAAACCACACACACGTCGGCCTGACGGAGCTCGCTGAGTGTGTGAACACAGAGAAAACAGACCTCCGAATCCAGCCTTGAAATAACTGATAGTGTGTGTTTGTGTGTGGTGGGAGGTTCGAGATTGGGGCCTTGTCCTCCTGGCTGATTAAAACACAGTCTGTGAGGTGGAATATCTTCCATATGGTCACCCAAAAAGCATTTTGATACTTATGCCACTCTTATGCGTTTATAAATGTTATTGCATTGGATACAAACTATCAAACCAAGTGATATTTATTTATTTCATGTACTTTTTATTCAAAGCATTGCAGAAAATAAGTGTGGTATATATATATATATATATATATAAACTACCAGTCAAAATTTTGGGATCAGTAAAACTTGTATTGTTTTTTTAAAGAAGTCTCTTACACTCATCAACTGCATTTATTCGAGTAATCATGCAAACTGTTATTACAATAAAAAATAATGGTTTCTATTTTAATATCCTTTAAAATATAATTTATTCCTGTTATGCAAAGCTGAATTTCCATCATCCATTACTCCATTGTAAAGTGTCACACGATCCTCAAGAAATCATTCTAATATGCTGATTTATTATTAGAAATATCAATGCTGGCAACGGTTGTGCTGCTAAATTTTTTTTTTGGGGGAAACTGGAATACTTTTTTTTTCAGGAATCTTTGAATAAAAAGTTAAAAAGAACAGCATTTATTCAAAATATAAATATTTTCTAATAATATAAATCTTGGCTATCACTTCTTAAACATTTAACACATCCTTCCTGAATAAAATTTTTTCCTTAAAAAAATAATAATAATAAAAAGTAGTGTATATTGTTAAAAATATTTCTGTTTTAAATAAATGCTTTTAAAAAATAAAAATTCTTTTAAACTTTTTATTCATCAAAGAATCCTGAAAAAAGTATCACAGGTTCCAAAAAAATATTGAGCAGCACAACGGTTTCCAGCACTGATAAAAAAATCTTCATATTAGAATGATTTCTGAAGATCATGTGACACTGAAGACTGGAGTAATGATGCTGAAAATTCAGCTTTGTATCACAGAAATAAATTAGATTTTAAAGTATATTAAAATAGAAATGTTTTATTTTAAATCATAATAATATTTCACAATATTAATTTTCCTGTATTTTTGATCAAATGAATGCAGCGTTAATGAGCATTAGAAACCAGTAGTGTATGTACCTGGGACATATATGAATTGGCTCAGCTTTTTGCTCATGACTTACTGAGCTGATGAGTCTTATCACACCATGTTTAGTTATTGCATGATTTAATCAAAATCAACCTCTCTGATTAGGTTATTAAGAATATATAAATATACACCTTTTTTCAGTAAAGTCTTGTACATTAAAGTGACTCAAATAATATTTACTTGATGTTGGCTTCCATATTTTATATTTTCCTATTTTATCAGTTGAATTATTATTAATGACTGTCTATTATGAATTAAAAGTAGTTATCATTATTATTTAAATATAGACTTGCAGACCTTTTGTTTCCTGTTTAATGTACATATTATGGCTATAGTCATAAATAATATATAAGTTTTCTGTTTATTTTAGTTTAGGTGAAAAGTGTACATGAGTGGAAAAACCAATTTGAATAGTTATTTTTAGTATTTCCTTGATGTGAGGTTAGATTCTATTAAAGGTTACATGTTAGATACAGTTTAACATATTAACAAATATAAGAATGTATTTCTCATTTTGAAGAGGCTGTCCTACAAAAGTCTAATACACATATGGTAATACACATATAGTACCCTGTTTTTCTGCATGTATTTTGGTCATCATGGTATGCAAGTACCTTGGGGTACAATGTAACTATTGCATATGAAAATAGTATATACACCTATTAGCATTACCACTACTGTACCACTGTACTTGTTTTAAATGGCTATTTCATGTGTTTAATGCTTATGTGAAGGATAAAGTGTTGGTTTTAGACAAAATTTTAAACAACATTTTCTAATCAAGCAATGCATTTTTTCACCAAAATGACCAGTTGCACTTATGCACAGGTGTGCAGTATGTAAATACACACCGCAGCAGCCAGTCTTAAATCCTTGTGTAGAGGGTCCATGTTTTTACACACAAACACTCATGGACTTGTGTAAGTTTTTTCCAACATGATGCACAACTGAAACTACAGATATACTCACACACATTCTCTCTCTGAAGATATGCTGGTGCTTATCTCTTCAGCTGACATTTGTGTGATGTGTGCATTCCTTATTTTACCTCTGATCTAGTGTGTGTGTGGGTGAAGTATACTGTATACTCACAATCTGAATAGGCTGACATTGGTGTAGTTTGCCTTCAGAGCGCTGACATCCTCTTCATCAGAGCTGCTGTAACTCTGACATCCCCCCATATCCAGGATGCTTCTACCCATTAAAGGTACTCAGAAACACACACGCCTCATTCAAACTCAAACACACTGATGCACCTGTCAAGTAAACAAACACACCGTGTGCTGTCTTCATCTACTTGATGTCCAGTCCGGTGGTCTACGTCCAGACTGTCGCTCTGTCCAGCATTCTTTCTGGTTTCTAGTAAATGTGTGTTTGTTCTCTCCGCTCTCCGCTGTTCTTTGTGTGTCTTGCACTTCAGGCTGAGTCTCTCCGTGTGTCTCTGGTGAAGTAGACGGACAGGTTCCACCAGTAGTGAAAAATATTTACTCTCTTACACGCACTGTACAAGCCACGCCCCTTCCATTAGATGCCCCTCCTCCTCTCACCCGAGGCACCGCCCTCTTGTGCCTCCAGCGGAACTTTCACTTTCAGTGCAGTCATGGAATTTTCATCTCATTCCTTTGGCTTCAGGTTCATGATGACACAAGGCAAAACATCAGATATGGTGAACCAAAAGAATGCAACTCTGATTAAATCTTTGATAAAGTCATTAATTTTGTTTTCTTTGCATACAAAAAGTAATCTCGTAGCTTTATAATATTTAGGTTGAACCAATGATGTCACATTGACTATTTTAATGATGTCTTTACTACCTTTCTGGGCCTTGAAAGTGGCAGTTCCCTTGCGGTCTATGGAGGGTCAAAAAGCTCTCTTATTTCATTAAAAATATCTTAATTTGTGTTCTGAAGATGAGCGAAGGTCTTATGTGTTTGGAATGACATGAGGGTGAGTGAGTTATTAATGAAAGAATATTTTGGTGAACTATCCATTTAATATATGACCATATTGTACAGTGTTACCAATGTAAAACCAACTACATTTTAAAATAAGTGATAATTTTTTTCAGAATATAAATTTTGCACTGAATTGCTTGAAATGCACACATTTACAGGCTGATATTCAGATGTTATTGTTTTGCAATGAAAAAGTGGACCTACTTTAACACTTCAATGTAACTTTGTCATTAATTAATTTTAGATTTTATAATGATTGAGATCATGTTTAGAACATTTATTAAACATTTTATCATTTATTCCTTATGCGTAAATGATTTTAGATTTTTTTTTGGTTTTAGGTTTTATTTTTCCAACTTATGTAAAACACTTTGAATGATCAATGTGTATGAAATAAGTAAACTTTATGCCTTGATTTGCCAAAATATATTGACATCGTGAACGTATCACTATTTGAACACATGTAAAGCACATTAAGTTTTATTTTTGGCAGGTTTATAATAATTTTTCCCCATTAACTGCATTAGTTCAGTGGTTTATTGCTAAGTGTTGGGTGGTGTTGGCGCAGTGGATAAGACACATGCCTTTGGTGTGACAGACCCAGGTTCGAATCCACTGTGAGACACCAATGTGTCCCTGAGCAAGACACTTAACCCCTAGTTGCTCCAGAGGTGTTTAAAAACAGTTTAATTTTCATTACTTAGTGTAAACTATATTCATCATCTGCAATCCCCATTTTTCCAAAGCACTTTCAAGCTAGATGAAATATACATTGCCAATATTTTAACTATCAGAATTGTTAAACGTCATGCATGTGCATATGTTTTAAGCTGGAAGAAAAAAAAAAGGCATTTAACACACAAACCCATTTTAAATATTTATTTGTTTGATATCTGATTTTAGAGCCTTACTCTGACAACAGATGAAATGTAGCACAGTATCGCATTATAAAAAAAACTAAAACTAAAAAAAAAAATGGTTGAAAGAAAAAACCACCAGCATCAGTTTACATTAAAAAGGCATTTGACTAAATGACAAAAGACCAGTGTTCAAGTTTCACACCATGGACAGATGCTCAAGGCAGATCATACCACAAAATATTGTACCAGTTCATAATCTACAGTATGCATTTGTGTTTTTGGGTACATGAACACATACAAGAGCTGAAAAGAAAAGAAACATGGATTGCACATTGCAGGTTCTGATGCATCCGTTTATTCATTTACCTGTAAATGTAAAATGTATATTTTTATTTAGCTATCAAAATTGTATGTAGTATGGAGGAAGAAGAAAAAGATGTGAAACTCTGATTGAAAGTATGTGTCAATTAGAATTACCAACTGTAGTATTATATTGGCATAATTCTTACATCACAAAATTAAATTCCCATCATGTTCATGTCGTGCAAATGTATAAACAAATGACAAATGTTTGGACCAGATGACACTCAGAAAAGTGGTTAATAAAGAGCGGAAGTGTATGCGGAAGACAAGATAAAGGGGTATTAGTGTCATACCTTTTATTTCTGGTAAAGACTCACTGCTATTTCACACCTAAATGTAGAGGTCCTGAATTCAATCGAACCACATAAATGAATGAAGTAACGATGAGATTTGAGAATTAATTATTGAGGAGAGAACAGAACCATTATCCATAATGGGAGAAAGACAGAATATTAAATCAAATTTATGCATTTAGCAGACACTTTTATCCAAAGCGACTTACAGTGCATTCAGGCTAACATTTTTTACCTAACGTGCTCCCTGGGAATCAAACCCACAACCTTTTGCGTTGCTAACACAATGCTCTACCACTTGAGCCAGAAGAACATACTAAAAGAAAATATTTGGCTAAAAAATAAAATAGTATTTCTTTTGGGTCTCGCTCTTATAACACAAACACACTTGCACATGCAAACATCTGCAACACAACAAACGGCTTGTGAACTCGAATTCACACAGACCCGAGGGCTTAGTTATCATCGTCGTACCGCCACTAACATCCCATTGCATTTGGTATCAAAATCAAGTTTTTAAAAGTGCAAAAGTACACTGAAAACACAGAGCTTCTTCAACATTCACACATTAGCTGACCCTTTCACAAACAGTTTGTGTGCCTATGTCAAAGCTACATTACTTAAAAAAAAGAAAACCAAATAAATTTTTCATACCATTATTGCTATCTCTCTAGATTGAAATGTACACAGCAGCTTTCTAGTGTTTCGCTAGTAATTAAAAATATTTAAATAAAGTGTACATATTGTAAAGAATACACATCTACAATTATTACTAAGACGTGACTGTAAAATATAGGAAGATGTTATTAAAGATGTGTGCACACGTTCAACACTCTACTATTTCAAGGCAAACGCACCCGATTCTACTTTTGCACACAGACTCGATCTGATACACAACAGATTCACCTGAGTTCGTTCTGATACCAACCACATACACAATATTCAAACGGCCTTACACAAATATGTTCGAAGGAATAGTCACTGTTCATTCATTTACTCACCCTCATCATGTCGTTCAAATCTTGTAAGACTTTTTCATTCGTGGAACATAAAAGAAGACATAACGATGTGCATACGACTTGTGCGCTATATTTCAAGTCTTCTGATACCAGCACACCAGGTTTTAAGCAAATTATGTAATTGTTTCTTTTGACCAATTGGGATGGAGCAAGTCTGAATAAATGCAAATTAGATTTTTAAGATATGGTGGAGGGAAATTTTTGACAAATTGTTCCACAATATTTCAGTCCATTTTTTGTCATAATGGCAAATTTTATGGTTCTTTTTGGTCCTTTTAGAAACAGACAGTATAAAATTAGCATGCACGAGCATTATTTGAAATATATTTTGTGTTCTTCAGAAGAAAGTCATGGAATAACATGACAGTGAGTATATTTTTACTTCTGGTTGAGCTATTCCTTTTATATGGAAGCTTGTAGAATCAGCCAAATTAAACAAAATAAAAAATTAAGGTTACCGTTTTCACACAATTCTGACTTTTTTCCTCAGAACTGCAAGTTTACATTACACAATTATAAATTAAAAATTTTCTCACATTTCTGACTAATTTTTTTTTTATTCGGAGAAAAAAAGGTCAGAATAGTGAGATAGAAATGTTCAATTACCTTTATTTTTTTGTATCCTGGGGTGGAAACAAGCTTCCATACTTTTATATAAAAACAACAAAACAAAATTATTGCCACCTGCTCCCAATTATTTTTGCTCATAAATGTGTGTTTGTGTGGATGGTGGGCGGAGCTGAAAACATAAATGCTGTGGAAACAAGTGCAAACAAATCAGCACTGAAATCAAATCAGTACCGGGCCCAAAAGCTACTGAGGGCTAACAGAGATTTCGATCAAGACAGAACACACATACGCGCGCGCAACACACACGCACACTCACGATCTCTGGAAAATACTTGTTCAGAAACATAAAAAGAACACTATAAATCACGCCTGTCGATGTACCGAGCATATTTATGCATACATGAGAATTAATCCGTGGATGTGCATCATATTGTAGTTCCACAACGCTCAAAAAACACACAAAGAAACTGTAGTGGGGCCGATCTCACAGGGTTCAAAGGTCAGTGTTCCCAACAGTGATGATGTCTTCATTAGGAGAGAAAGAGGTCATCTAGAGTACCGCTCATGCTCAAACCAAAATAACCTGCGTAACTACACAGCAGATGGATAGAAACAGTGAATGCCAGAGGGAGAGGAAACGTGTCTGAAAACAGGGAAGCCACGGCTTTTAACATTTCCTGGGTGGAATAACAAGTGTCATGGGGATGGAGGCGAGTGGTGAGTGAAACGCTGTTACACTGGGCCGTTACTACTGGAGTCACCCCTGTAGAACAAGACAGAGCTGCATTTAGAGACTTTAACTACATGACCAGTAATTTCCTTTGGAAAAACACTCACTTCTGCTCCTTGGGCGACGGAGTACCAGTGATGGTTCCTGTCACCTTGCCATCTGTTCCTCTGGCATTAGTGTCACTGAAAGACAGTGGAAGGAACATCACTTTGTACTTTTTGATACATTAGACTTTCTGAGACCTCTTGAGCAGATATGCCAATTTTTAACAGCTGTCTGCAAACAATTAAATAATGCTTAGATCGAATGCAATAATGTGTACAAGATGTTTTTTTTTTACCTGATGAAGAATGCTTTCTCATTTTTTGCATCTACACCGAGTTTAACACTTTCCTTGGCATTGGCGACGCTCTCTGTGATGATGTTGGTTCTGTCCTCCTCTTCCTCACTGTCTGACCCACTAGAGCTGCTGTCGGATGCCACCAGCGGGGCCTTCCTTGCCCCACACACACTCCACACACACGTCGATGAGCCTTTAACTTACACATGACACATGGCTTGATGTTATTGTACCATCATTTAGAACAAAAAACAATCAAAATTACCATAAATATGTAAATGTAATATGAAAAGTATTACTCCTGTTCCTCATGTCTTTCAACTGAAACAATCTTTCACAACACGCAGGACACAGCACAATAATGCTAACCTGTGCCCTATCCACACTTCTACTATTGCAACCATTTCTTTTTCCACGGGCCTCTGGAATTGTCAGTCAGCGGTCAACAAAGCTGACTTTATTCCAGCCTTTGCTACTCAGTTAGCTCTTAGCCTCTTAGGCTTGACTGAAGACACAGCAACCCCTACTACTCTTTCCAGAAACTTCTGTTTCACCCACACCCCCTGTTAGGTTAGGAGAGGCAGGGTTCTGATCTTCTAATTTCCAGAAGCTGTAAATACCTCACCTGCTCTTTTAACTTTAATAGTACTTCCTTTGAATTTCATGCCATTACAGTCACACTCCCTTTAAAAAAAATCCACACTGTAGTTATTTATCGCCCTCCAGAAGAACTGGGTATGCTTCTGCCCTCACTCCTTAAGGACTGCAGCCCTCTAGTACTTTTTGGTGACTTCAGCATCCACCTTGAGAACCCACTTGCTGGTGACGTCCACTCTCTCTCCTAGACTCTTTCGATCTTTGGTGGCTCAATGTCACAGGTTCTCATACATGAGGTAACCAACTCTACATCATCTTTACATGCATTTGTATCACAGATAAGATCTTTGTCAACTGGTCACTGGGGTTCCTCAGGGTTCAGTTCTTGGGCCCCTCCTGTTCTCTTTATACACTACATCACTGGGACCCCGTCATTCAGGCACATGGTTTGTCCTATCATTGCTATGCTGATGACACGCAGCTCTACCTCTCATTTCAACAATGATTCAACGGTACCTGCTCGGATCTCAGACTGCCTGACAGACATCTCAGCATGGATAAAAGAGCATCAGCTTCAGCTCAACCTTGCAAAGACAGAATTTCTCATCTTCCCAGGCACCCCAGGGGTACAGCACCAGTTTACCAGCCAACTGGGCTCATCAACGATAATCCCAACAAATCTGGGAGAAATCTTCCCAGCCAGGAATCTTGGAAGTGATCCCTGATGATTAGCTGACCTTTAAAGATCACATTGGACAAACAGAACGATCTTGCAGGTTTGCATTACACAACCTCAGGAAATTCAGACCCCTCCTAAAAGAGGATTCTCGTCCAGGCCCTTGTCCTTTTTAGGTTGCAATGCTCTTCTGGCTGGACTTCCAACATGTTCAGAATGCAGCAGCATGTCTTGTTTTCAACAAGCCCAAGAGAGTCCATATCACACGGCTTCTCATCTCTCTGCACTGGCTTCCAGTTGTGGCACGCATCAAGTTCAAGACACTGATGCTTGCCTACTGAACTACCACAGGCTCTGCACCTACCTTCGCTCTCTCTCATGTATGTATCTACAACCCCTCCAGAAGCCTGTAATTGGTAAATGAGTGGTGGCTCGTGGTCCCATAGCAGAGAGGCTCAAATCACTCTCAAAGACGTTTTCTTTCACCGTAACTTGTTGGTGGTATGACCCACCTAACTCCATCCGGACAGCCGAATCCCTCACAACCTTCAAGAAACAACTGAAAACTAATCTCGTCCGTGAGCATCTAACTGCCTCCAATAATAATAATAACAACAAATAAATATAATTCTACACCTTTTCTGTTCTTTTATTATCCTCCCGTCCTAGCTTTTTACTATTTTGAACAATGACTGAAACCTTGTATAATGGGCACTTCCCGCTTGGATAAAAGCACCTGCCAACTGAATAAATGTACTCCTAAATTTTGTTAGTCTGAAATTTAAAAAATAGTTTTTATGTAAAAATGCAAGAAGCTTATAAAAGTTCGGTAACAGTTTACAGTGTTAAGTCAATATTTTTATTTATGAAAAACATTACACACAAAATTAGGTATTTGTTTTTCTTTAGTATTAGTATAAAAAAGTTAATGAATGTACTTAATTAAGCCACTTACCTTCTTCATTTTGGCTCTGTTTGTTTGGATTTTCTGAGTCCACGGGTGAGCTGCATCTGGGTCCTGCATCTGAACTGCAGAACATGAGAGTGTTTAGCACAGTCTCCACATGAGTACACAATACCAACTCAAACACAGTCTCTCCCTCACCAACAGAAGGGCTGGAAGTCCGTTAAAGTCGCCCATCCCTTCTCCTCCGTCTCACTGAGCTGAGCGACAGAGCTCCCCCACACGCTGGAGCCTGTATCCATGGCTATACTCGTGAAATCCCGACAGCTGAAGTCGTCTTCAAAACTCGCTATCCATCCAGGACCTGATTGGTGATGATAATTTTTCCAGTGAATTTTTATTGGATCAGGTGAAGATTTCTAGATTTAGTTTGTGTGAGCTGTGAGCATACTCTGCGGATCACTGGACTGCTTGTCCGTCTCCTGGTTCTTGGTCTTTTCTGGAGTTTGTTTGGTCTCCGGAAACCACTCCATGTCAGGTGACCCCAGACACCTTTGAGAGCCACTATCCGCCTCGTTCTTCTGAGCGTTTGTCACCAATCCAAACCTACTGAAGACAAACAGCCGTCAGAGCAATGGCTGTTTAGTGTGTGAATGCATGTGTGTGTGTGTTTTATGAACCTGCTTCTGGCCTTCACTTGTGTTGCATAGTTGATTTCTTTATCCTCCCAAATATCTTCCTCCTCTTCAGCATCATCAAACGGTCGGATTCGCTCCTTCGTGTGAGTCTCAAAGATGGCAGAGCTCACCTGAGAGATGAGAGAAACAAGAAGAGATTTATAAAAAAATTTATATAAAAAAAAAAAAAGAATAAAAAAAAGTGAGAAAGGTAGCTATTAAGAGCATAAATGAGAAGAAAACACAAAGACATGGAAATTGTGATATTATAATCCAACAAAACGTACAAATAATAATAGAACAAATAATAGAGAATTGGCATTAAGTAATACTCACCCTCTTATCAACGAGGTTAAAGTTGATCTCCGTGATTCGATCGAACGTGGCACTGCATGAACAACAGACATTATCTTAAACCTTTATTTTATTAGGGTTGGTGATTTCAGAGAGGCTAGCAATAGCAGACCCCACCCTCCCTGCAAATCGCTCTCCAAAGCCACGCCTCCTCCAAAACACATGAATGCGCAGAAGCAGATCAGATGCCAACCATGATGAGAGATGGTGTTGGTGAAGGGTTGAATGCAACGCTGTCAGATTACCTCATGTCTCATTCATCAGTTAGAAAATATTACAGTACAAGTGCCTAATATTACAATAATAACAACCAAATCAGGAAGTGAAGAGATATTTTCAAGACAGAAAATGTTGTTGAACCAAACCAGCCTACCCTGCCTTTTTATAAATTTAAACCTGAAACAAAAAGCAATTATCAAATTACATTTTTTAATGAAAAATGTAATGAAATTAATTAAACTGCTGGACATCATGTAACCGGATATGTATATGAATCACTGATTTTTTTATGAAACACTGATTTTTTTTTTTTTTCTTATTAAGGTAGATTTAAGAAAAATGCTGCTTTAAAATATTGTAAAGATGTTTCTACCTTTATCGAAGTGAATCTGAGATTTTTACATATTTTTTATTTAATAATCCAATCTGGAAAACTAAAGCGCACTGCAGGAATCACCTGATGCTGCCGTCATGCTCTCCAAATTCATCATCATTCAGTCCAAACTGATCAACAAAGTTAGCTGTCATCTCCTGGATCTGATAATCTGAGAACACCTGAGTTAAGAGAAAGATGCTTATTAAAGATGATTCGAGGAGTGTCATTTTTCACGTTTCTGTCTTTGTGTGAAATCTCACCAGGTCTGCTGTGTTTTTCTTGTTAGTTTCTGTTAGCGTTTCATTCACAAACTGCTCCCAGCGTGCTTTATAGTCCTCTGGTAGCTCTGTCATACACACAATAACAAAATATTTGAAGACAAAGAATGTGTATAAGAATATATAAATTAACCACACACAAATCCCATAACACTCTCAGGTTGTCAGCTACCTTTTATTAGCTGTGAGATTTGGGTCTGTTCCTGTTCTTTCTCTGCATTCTGCACCACTGTATTGGCAATCCTGGTTAGATGACCCATATAGCCTTTTCTCATGCCTCCAGCTTCTCTATAACACACACACACACACACACACATGGACAGATCTTTTTATTACCATACATTAATGTAATATAAAAATACTCAACCAGCATATTGACGTACTGATTCCTCAGCTCACACATATTTAAATGTGTCCTTACTGGGTTTTGTCATTTTCCTCCCAAGCATCCAAAATCCTCTGAACCAGCCTGCAGTCCTTCAGTAGCTGCACACAGACAATCATATCACAATGACCTAGACATACTGCTTACTGTATTTCACAAGATGCTTTCTTCATTCATGTCATAGCCGGAACAAACAGAATAATATATATATATATATATATATATATATAAAATAAGTGAAGGTCACACTTACATGCTTTATCAGGTCACAGTGTGTGAACATGTCAGATTTGTCGGAGTTTTGTGTGTCTTTTGTTTCCAGCTGAATTTGATCTGGACTGTCGTGTGTTTTCCCATTCGTTGTCGGCTGGTTAAGGATGGCAGACACACAATGCTCCACTTGGATGTGTAGGAAGTTATTCCAAGAAAATGTAAAAAACAAATCCTACAGAGAGATATTAAGAAAGAAAATTGTAATGTTTTTGAAAGAACTCTCTTAGGCTGGAAAAAAAAACTGCACTATTGTGAAAAATTACTACAATTTAAAACAACTATTTTCTATTTTAATATATTTTAAAATGTCATTTATTCCCATGATGCAAAACTGAATTTTCAGCAGGCAGAATTTTATTCCAATCTTCAGTGTCACATGATACGATTGCGTTTTAGTGCCACGAAGAGAGAGAAAAAAAAAATCTAAATTTACGAGATTAAATTCGAAATATTACGAGAATAAAGTTGAAATGTTTTGAGGATTTAAATAGTAGAAATTAAAGTTATATTTTAAGAGTATAGCCTTTATTGCGCATGTAAATGTCCCAGATTGAGAACACTGGGAGAAGTTGTAGGCCACCAGGATTGATTTGAATGTTTCTGCGTCCGAGCAGCCGCATAATCTTACTGGGATGAGGAAGAGTCAGTTTTAAG
Organism: Carassius carassius; assembly: GCF_963082965.1. NCBI lineage: Eukaryota > Metazoa > Chordata > Actinopteri > Cypriniformes > Cyprinidae > Carassius > Carassius carassius. The sequence continues at coordinate 30,983,632 of NC_081767.1, read as the reverse complement.
GACTCGCTGACACAGCTTAATATCAAGAATATGATATTAACAGACTGAACAGGAACAACTTTTTATCTTAAAGGTCCCGTTTTTCATGCTTTTTTGAAGCTTTGATTGTGTTTACAGTGTGCAATATAACATGTGTTCATGTTTCGCGTGTAAAAAAAAACACAGTATTTTTCACACAATTCACCTATCTGTATACCGCTGTTTTCACTGTCATAAAAACGGGCTGATGACTTCCTTGTTCTACGAAGTCCCTCCTTCAGAAATATGTAACAAGCTCTGATTGTGCCAGCGGTTGTGATTCGACAGCAGCTTAGAGCACGTTACCCTCCTGGAAACCTGATTGGGCTAGAACGCACGTGCTGGAGATGTACTTATAATCACAGGAGTGTTTTTACTGATGAGATGCGCATGAAAATCGCGTTCTATTTTTTTGCACAGCCCTAACATCTAAGTTAACAAAGCTAAACAGCGTTGCCCTTTGTGTAATAAGTTACAGAAACTGTTAAATGCACCAACTTAAATAATAAAATACCGATTGTGGTCCATAAACAATGCCTTCTCCAGACAAAGAGGGAACTGCTCCATCTTTCAAGAATAATCTTTGTACAAATCCGGCATTAAACTGATTGAGATTGAGGAAGCTCTCCTCAGTAAAATGTGCTGCACATAGTTTTACATGTGGATTATAATTTTCGGGAACCGAGTTAAACATAAATTGTAACCATTAATCTCCAAGTACAGCGTCCCTGGGAAGCCCAAACAAAGGTGATTGGACTCCGAGAAGAAAATAACATCGTTTCGACGACATGGCTACAAACACAAACACAGCACTTCCTCTTTTCCGTCGGAGCGCAACAAGACCATGCCCCCCTGTTTGTGAATTCATGTGGGCGGAGGTTAGTCAAAAAACTATTTTAGTGACGTCATTACTGCAGGAACTAGAGGGATGTAGTCCAAACGGGTCGTTTTTTGTAGGAAAATTTTGTTAAATAAAATATCTCGCTTGGCATTGAACTTTGAGCTCTAGAATTTTACAGATATTATTTATACTCTAACAACAACATTACACACTAACTAAAGTTTAAAACATAGGATCACGTAGAACGGGACCTTTAACAGCTCACACACCCAATCGACATTCCTTCGGGGGGCGCTGTAGCTCTTTTATTTAACAAATAAATGAATCTTCTCTAAACATTTCGACTTTATTCTCGTAACCTTAGAATTATTTTTTTCCAACGTGGCACTAAAATGCTGTCGTAACATGAAAGCTCAAAAGAACAGTGTTTATTTGAAATATAAATCTTTTGTAACATTGTAATTGTCTTTATAGTCACTTTTGAACAAGGGTTAATTTGCTGAATAAAAGAATTAATTTCTTTCAAAAAATTAAAGTGTAATTTAACCAAATAAAATAAACAATTTCTTACAGTAGAAAAAAATTAACTAATAACATTGACTGCATAATATGTGTTATTATCCACAAAGATCAAAATGTAAAATCTTAAATCAAAAAAAAAAAAAAAAAAAAAGGAAAGGAAAGAAAACATTTTATTTTATCTGTGGACTAGATTATGGATGACTAATACCAGCAGCAGGTTGATCATGTTCAGTTGGCAGAGTTCGTGGTGGATTCTGGGAGCTCTGGTGTACAAGAGAGCTGCCATCAGTCTGGAGCCATGCAGTCGTGCGCTGCCAAACGGCTCCTCCAGAATACCCATCGTGGTCAACATCACACATTTCTAAACAAGGACAGAGTCAGAAGCACATTTACGTCCTCTGTGTGCCATCTTTCTGTGATTTCATTTAGTTTTTTAGACTTGTGATAAAACTGGATGAACAGACCAACCTTGGGTGGGTTTAACAGAAGGTGGTGAAAGTGCTTTAGATGTGTCTTGATGCCCATTAAGATGCTGTTGTTTACAGTGTAAGACTTTTCCAATCCCTGAGAGCATGGGTCAATCACCTGCTCCACACTGTTACATACAAACACACACACTTTACTAACAGTGAATGCGAGTGTGTGTGATGAAATATGTTTGTGTGTTACTCACCATGGTCTACGAGTTTCCAACAGTGTGAGTAAAACTTGCGTTCCATTGACAATGCACACTTCACTCTTTTCCCCTTCAAACATGTTCTTCAATAGGACCTCAATGCTCTGCTGTCTGAAACACACACACACACACACACACACACACACACCAACTGGATTTAGCATTCCATCACTTGCTCACCAATGGATCCTCTGCAATAAATGGGTGCCATCAGAATGAGGATCCAAACAGCTGATAAAAACACCACAATAATCCACACATCTCCAGTCCGTCAATTAACATCTTGGGAAGTAAAAAGCTGCATGTCTGTAATAAACATTATTAAGATGTTTTTTAATTTCAAACCATCACTTCCCATTAAAAAACTACAAGCGCTCTATTCATAAAAAACCTGATTTCTTCAGTGAAAACATCATCTCGTCCGAATCAGGAGAAAAATAAGCACTAAACAAGCACAGTTTACGATTGAAACTGTCCTAAACAATTATGTTGTTGATTTTTGATATTTCATGAGACAAGAGATGAGGATTATGGAGATGTTTTTAATCAGCTGATTGGACTCTCATTCTGACGGCACCCATTCACTGCAGAGGAACCATAGGTGAGCAAGTGATACAATGCTACATTTCTCCAAATCTGTTCTGATGAAGAAACAAACTCATCTACATCTTGGATGACCTGAGGGTGATTTTCAGCTAAACTTTTTGTTTGAACTATTCCTAGATAAAGTCTGGGCCACATTGCTTCTTATTCTGACAGACAACTGTCTACTTTGACAGCAAGACACCGTCTAGCTGACATGAAAGGTGACCAAACACAGTTTGCAGAGGAAGTGTTGACACACACACTCACACACACACTCACAGCTCTAGTGTAGTGAGCAGAGGGTCGGTCTCTGACGTCTCCTGCAGCACACTGGCCTGATCTCTGCTCAGACGGATGATGTCACACAGTGTCTGAGATGCGTTTGACTGCCTCTGTGAACACGAAAACACATTTATGAATATATTTCTTCTTTTATATGTATTAATACATATTTGTGATATGGAAATGTTTTGGTTTCACAGGGACTTTTTCCAGTACCAACATCAAAAGAAAAAAAATCACTATTACTAATCATCATGCCTAGTTAGAGCTTTGAAACAAATGCTTCACTGCAAGTATTAGAGTTTGTGTGTTTGTTGTGCAGATAATGTGAAACGGTAGTGACTGACCTCACTGTCACTGTGAGGGTGAATCAGCTCAATGAGTCTCTGGATCAGCCTCTCTTCATTCAGCCACTGAAAATATCAATACACACACAAACACAGCTGTTACTTCAGCTTTGAACACTTATGTTTTAGGGTGGTTTTTTTATTTAATCTAAATGTTTTTTTGTTTTTGTTTTTTTGCTTTATGAAGGTCACATTAAAATAGATGAAGGCATTCTAAAAGATTCTAAGACTAACAACTACAGATTTTATTTTTCCTCTTCAAACACTTTGGCAAAAATATTTATATTATATAATTATATTATATATGATAATATATTATTTATATTCAGAATATACAGATTTTTAAGAAATGAAAAAAAATCTATATCAATATAAAATATTATGGTTTTTTTTTATACTTAAGAATTAAAATGATTGAAAGTGACAGAGATACTTATAATGTTACAAAAGATTTCGGTTTCAAATGAATGCTGTTCTTTTGAACTTTCTATACATCAAAGAGTCCAGAAAAAGAAAATGTTTCAATTTCCACAAAAATAAAATTATTTTTGTCTTCAACATTCATATAATTATATGAATAATTACTTTTTGAAATATATTCAAATATAAAATAGTTATTTTAGATTGTAATATTTCACAATATTACTGTTTTATGGTCATTTCTGATCAAATAAATGCAGTCTTGGTAAGCATAAGTGTCTTCCACCACAGTACAATTACAGCACATTTTATTGTATGAGATGTGCTGAAAGCATTAAATAAATGTTTCTGTAATAAATACTGGCTATTGTTAGTAGACAAATCAAATAAACTGTGAGTGTAAAATAGCTTATTAGGTAACGCTTTAGAATTAGGTTCCATTAGTTAATGTTAACATGAACTAAGAAAGAATCAGTTAGTTCATTTTCAACATTTACTAATGCATTATTCAAATCAAAAGTTGTGCTTGTTAACATTAGTTAATGCACTGTGAATAAGCATAAACTAACAATGAATAACTGTATTTACATTAACATTAACAAAGATGAATAAATACAGTAATAAATGTATCGCTCATTGTTTGTTCATGTTAATTAATACACAACATCATTAGGTCATGTGCACTCACAGTAAGCACTTCCTGTCTGAGACAGACGGGCTCCACGCTGCTAATGAGACGCAGCACCAGATCCATCATAGCCGACGTGTCCAAGTGTTTCAACACCTGCCCAATAAAATCCTCCTTCTTCCTTAGGAAACCGATCACCTGATAAATAAAGTGAACGAACAAAGAGAATGAAAAATTCATGCAGAAACAAATCAAATATTTTCTTATGAAAAACAGACACGTTTGCGTACCTGCTCTGTTTTGCGTGTGATGAGGTTGCCGAAGGTCTTACTGAAGAAGGAGGCCAGTAGAGGATTCAGTGGGGACTTCTGCTCTAGGAAACTATACAGTGTGTTCAGCAGAGACTCATCCCCACCAACTTTATCATTGATGAGGGACACATCGCATGTCAACAACTCACATGCTACATTAGCATACCTGCACGAGAGACAGAGAGAAAATAACTATTTATGCATAGTGGATGACTGGTATATACTGCAAATAAATTCAGTATATAATTAAAATTTAATGAGTATACATTTATCTTATATCATATTTACTGGAAATAAATAGATATTTAGGGACTGGAATTGTGTGTTATCCATTGACAAGGCTGTTATTAATTAACAAACTTAACCTACAATTTACAAATAGACGTTTAAATAGAAGTAAACTCACTATAAATGAAATAAAAAATTAAAGCCAATAAAAAAAATTATAAAAAAAAAAATTAACTAATAAAAAGTAAAATAGCAAAATTACTAAAATTTTAATGAACAGAAACTGAAAATCTAAAAAATATTTTTTTGCATTTAAATAATACAAAAATAAGACTGGTCCAAATTTTAATGAACAGAAACTGAAAATCTAAAAAAATATTTTTTTGCATTTAAATAATACAAAAATAAGACTGGTCCAAATCACAATTATAGAGCAAATAAAATGATAGCATACATTAATCGATCAATCAATAAATATTTTAACAAATTGCAAAATCTCCAATTGACCAAATACCAATAATCACAAAATGGCCAAATATTTGTCATCTCATTGGACAGATCATTACTTCCCCCCCCCCCCCTTCATCCCAGACAAAGTTTCAAATCATTTTATTTAAGAGCTGCTCAGAAAGTAATGTAGACCATCTATCTCTTCACTCACTTGTAGCGCAGTCTCTCCTCCCGGTCAGCAGGGGGCTCGTGTGTGATGAGGTTGAGGAGATCCAGCATGCTGCTGTCCCGGGAGAGGAAGAGGAGGAGGCGCTGGTTCTGGGCCTTGCACTCCTGAAGCACATCATCTTCATCTAGCAGCTCCTGTAGGGTCACATCCTCGTTCTCCAAGAGCTTCTCAATCTGAGAGGAGTTGTGCAGGTCGAACTTCCAGAACATGACTGCAGCTTACAGGAGAGAGAGAGAGAGAGAGAGAGAGAGAGAGAGAGAGAGAGAGAGAGAGAGAGAGAGAGAGAGAGAGAGAGAGAGAGAGAGAGAGAGAGAGAGAGAGAGAGAGAGAGAGAGAGAGAGAGAGAGAGAGAGAGAGAGAGAGAGAGAGAGAGAGAGAGAGAGAGAGAGAGAGAGAGAGAGAGTGCCTGAGACAGAGAGAGAGAGAGTTACTCAAGCATATCAAAATATCAAAGCAAGCCAATGTTTTACAGAGTTTGCAGGTCACCGACTTACTCAACACTCTTGGTTAGTCAAAAAGTCAATAAAGAAAATGCATCAGAAGAGATGTATAATGTATAAATAATACACAGTAAAAAAGAACACCTACAGTGTAAATAAAACATATTCAGAGCAGCACATACAGCAATTATTAAACATCAGTTGTAATGAGAATCAACTGCACCTTCAGGTTGGACTGTCCCTGGACTTGTATACCACACCAAATCTTAAATAGCATAGGATTAAGTGTATAAAACTAATTTGATGATACAGGGTTCAAAATATCAAATTATACACATGTATCAGCTTTATTGCACTTACCAAAATAACAAAAGCAGTCAAATGTTTTAGTTCTCAAAGGGGTTACGTGTTATTGCAAAATAAGTGTTATATCATATATATATATATATATATATGATATAATGTACAGGGGTTGAAAAATATGTTCAAATACTCCATTCAATGTCAAAGAACTAAATAAGCTGTTTCGCCTAAATCTGTCTGTTTCTCTCTGGTTGGATGTAGTAAAACCCCCACAAATTTAGGAGAAAACATCTGGGTCATGTTTGCAGTTTCTTCTGTCATTCTGACATTAGGAATAGGCATAAAATAATGTCTTCAGAATCGTTCATTAGTGTTGGGCGATATGGTCATTTTTCAAATCGTCATATCGTCAAACACGTGAGATCGACGATATGACGTGCATATTACCGTGCATGGGTGGAGCAAGAGAGAGACTCTTTGTTTTTGTCATAGCAGAACTATTTAGTGTTTTAAACCGCGCAGGTGCATGAGAGAGAGCCTATGGAATCACCAATAATCGAAAAAATATACTTTCAAACATACTGATAAACTAACTTAAATATAAAAATACTGTATTTAAAACAGCTACTGGTAGTTCATATATAGTCGGACGCAATTGTCATATCGTATGTGCTGTGACAAATCTGCCGCATCTGCGCACAAAAGTTATCAGTCTAAATGTTCTGCAAAATCAGTCAACGGTGAAAATCAATAGTAGATTTCATTTAAAGACCAACAGTTTAACACTAATATTGGACATAAACGAACACATTAAATATAAAGTATTCAAAACAGGTTAGTTCATATATTTGGAGTAAAGTTGCATTGAACTGATGCATCAGTCATACAGCGCTCCGGACAGCGCGCCTCATGACGAGCTCGACGCACCGCCACAGACACAAGAATGAGATGCATTCTAACATTACTGTGGCATTAAACTCAGTTAGTGAGGGCTCTTTTAAAATATTGCACATATATAGGCCTGTAAGATTACTTGTTAAAGTGCAATGAAATTCCTTATATCTGCAGACGATGTACGTCTGTTTGTAGATGGAGACTTTGTAACAGTCAAAACTATGTATTTTGCATGCATCACAATATAGTGCGGTGTGCATGAAAATAATACGAGGTGGCAGAGCGAACTCATCATCCACAGTGGTTCTCACGCAGTCCTTCTACGTCATCACCACATAGTGTGCGTAATAAGTTAAGTGATCAGTCTTTAAGAGAAGCATTATGTGAGAACCACTATGGATGATAAGTTCACTCTGCGCCTTGTTATTATTTTGTCTTTACTTTAACACCAAGAAAGAGTAAATCTCTCATGTATGAGAAGAGTGCGTTGCCGTGTAGCAGCCATTAAAGCGTTAGTTCACCCAAAAATGAAAATTATGTCATTAATAACTCACCCTCATGTCGTTCCAAACCAATAAGACCTCCATTTATCTTTGGAACACTTTGGACATGAGGGTGAGTTATTAATGACATAATTTTCATTTTTGGGTGAACCAACCCTTTAAATGTGTGGGACACCAACTCCTCGTTTTCTGTTTCATTTCATGGATTTAACGAGTTATCCGAGTCAAAGCGTTACAACTTCTTCACCGACTACAGACTCTAATCCTATTTTGTGCACGCGTGTGTGAATGTGTATGTGTGTGTGTGTGTGAAATGCGATGCTGAAGTGAAATATCTGGGCAGTTTGATAGCCTAATTATAATAGGCATCTAATGAAAATAAAAATAATAATAGTTATTATTATTATTATTATTATTTAATACATTAATAGGAGAAGTACTGGTAGGAGAAGTAAGGGATAGTACTGGTATGGTTTATAATTCACCCACTGAGCATCTTAGGCAGTAAATTACCTTCAGTCAAATGGTGTGTTTCCTTAGTTGGGATGTAGAGACCAGTTTACACAAACTGGTTTACTAAATCGAGTGGTCAAGTATCCCATCCATCCACAAGGCTGCCTCACATTACAACACAAGCACCTGTAGGGATAAAGACAAGTCATCAAGACATGATGAAGAGCAGTGAAGCGAACAGTTCATCAGATGAGTGTGGAGAAAAGCATGTCATGCACACTTCAAGTAAGCCACATCATGGTTCTGTAATATGACTAGGGCTTCTGTAATATGACTAGTGTTTAAACACTCATGAAGGTGTTCACACACACACACACACACCTAACAACAGCAGCATGTTCTTTTTTAGTCTTTTAATGGGATTAATCAGTGGATATGAGGTCAGCTGCCACTGTCAGCCTAAACTACATCATACAGTTACCATTACTGCAGCAAATCTATTACAACACTCACAGAGAAACATTTCAGAGCTGAGCAACAGTAGAACATTTATATAAAAATAAAGTTATTACTTTATGACTTTTTTCAGCACTAGACAGACAGATAGCAATATAAAAAAACAATAGAATGATAGAACGAAAGACAGACAGAGAGAGACAGATAGAATGTTAAATAGAACGATAGAATTACAGACAGAATGATAGATAGAAACATAATTGTAATACATGTTTGATGTCTCAATTTATATACTAATATAACAGCAGAATGTTAAAGTGAGGTTTAAACATTATAAACACCAGGCAGAAAATACTGAAGAACTGAACTCCTGTGTGTTTGGAGAAAGCAGAGATCAACATGTGTGTGATCAAATCACACGGTGCGCGCGCACAAACACACACGCGCACACACACACACACTTCACGCCCACGCTTCCGTGTTAGAGAGAGCTACAGGCATGCAATGACGATCAGACGACTGTAACAGTTCTTCTCATTTACATGCTATTTTTTACATGAAACGTCTTTATCATAACGAGAAAAATCAAACCCCACGTTCAAGATAAACGTCAGACAGACACACAGCTGCCTCGCTCAATGTCACTGTCCGTGATCCACCAATCAGAACGCAGAGGCGAGACTCGAAACACCAATCAGAGTGCTGTGAATTTGCATGCCTGGTACCTGGACGATGCAAAAGCATAATATATGCCTCCACTGCCAAAAGCCTTCAAACTTCATCATAATCATTTGCATAAATTAAACGTAAACATACTCTGGAGCCCCAAAAAGCATGTCAAGGCAATATTACGAAGTACAACTATTTTATCTGATCTCAGAATATATGAAGACTGTATATGAGCATATAGTTCAAGGTGAAAGGAATGTGTTTTTAACATGATCATGGCATATTAAAAGACTATAGAATACCTGAAGAGAGTTTGGTATATTTAATCATTGTTCATATGTCACGTGAGTCCATATGCAGGTCATTAGACGCATCTGCTGTGTTCACAATAAGACCAGAAAATATACGCACTGAAACAGTGATCAGTAACATTACTATGAACAAATAATAAACCGCTGTGAACTTACCAGCAAAACTTTGAGATATCAAATAAACAGCAATCTCCGTGAAAGCTGCGTTCTGTAGGCTGTCAGACGGGAAATGTGATATTTGGATGGCGATGCATCGTCCTGCATCCAGAGACCCCCTAATATCCTTCCTCCTTCGGCAGCCCTGCTCCAGCTCTGGCCCCTTCAGAGTTTTAAACTGAAAGCAGAAAAAGATTTTGACATTATTTCTCAAGTCAAAATGGCCGACCAGGAGACACGGACGCGCATGCTGTGTGTGTGAACGCGCTTCGGTTCGATATATCATATATTGGGTTTGGTTTTAACTGAAGCGCTGTATTTCCTTAATATAATGTTAAATATTTTGTATCAATAATAAGTATATCATAATTGTATTTATTTTATAAGTAAAATATACAAACATAAAATAAAAAATATTTTTCCCCAAGGTGTTAGCATAAATATATAGTTATGGATATCAATTTCTTATTATTGTAATTTATTATAGTATATTCGTAAGCCAATAATGGTTTGCCGTTATAGTAACTTGTTTTTTATGTTTGTTTGTTTGTTTTTTTATGTCAATGTACTCTTTTTTTCTCATCGATGCCAATAAATGCACGTAAACACAAAAATAAACATTTAATTTTATATATATATATATATATATATATATATATATATATATATATATACATATATATACATACACACACATTTGAGTGATTTTTAAAAGCGAAAAATAAACATTTCTGCGTAACAACAGCTATCAGAAATTAAATTAAAATCAGAGACTAGTGAATGCAAAACTTTATTGGTGGTTTTAGGACGAGAAATCGCATGACACACACAAAAAAAAGAAGACGAAGAAAAAAAACGCACAAATAAAATAAAGGTGGAACGATATTAACTGTTTTGTTTCCAAAAAAAGACACGTGGCTGTTTAATAACGCTTGCACTGTGGCGCAGGAGAGCAACCGAGCGCGCGCACTGAGCTCAGTCGGAGTGACTGACTCTCTCTCTCTCTCGCGCGCGCGCGCAGCTGCTGCACCGGTCTGCAGATATGGCGAACGTCGCAGACACTAAACTCTACGATATCCTTGGAGTATCTCCGTCTGCCACCGAAAACGAGCTCAAAAAGGTAGAGGCGTTTCTTCCCGCCGCGCGCGTCGTGTTGCGATGAAACCAGAGAAGCGCGTGAAGGGGGATGCTGCATATTGGGGATCCACTGGTGTGTTTTGCAGATTGCCCGCTGCTGGGATCCTCCAGTGTGGCCTTTTTTAGGGTCTGGAAATGATTTGGGGGAGGATTTGAAAGATACATAGTCAAATATGTAGTTTGTTTACTATCTGTATTGCTGTACGTGTCCTTAGGCTGAGAGCATCAGTCAGGTGCTGCAGACAGCTGAAGGTGCTTCTTCTTACAGTCCAAGAGCATGTGGAAGGAGATGCTTAGCTTACCAGCTGCTGTGCTAAACCTGAGCTCGTGTCTGATATGCAATCAGTCAGAGATGGTTAATGCAATGTCTTGTTTTAGGTATTTCCTCGATGTGAATCTTCATATTTGCGCTCAGTCCTTTGTTAGAAGGTGATCAGGCTCTTGCTTCGATGCTCATGTTGTCTGAGTGTTATGTTGGCATTTTGTTGTTGTTGTTTAATTATGTGCGCACAAAGGATTTCAGAAAGCACAGCCAGACCCAAAATAATGTGGGATATGTGGTTATCACACAATAGATGCATGAAAGAACTGGCCATGTGAATTCACAGCCATTCGGTCCAAGAAAAGGCACACGCCATGTAATGTGTTTAGTGGAAAAAAAAACAATAGTCTGATAGAGCCATGCTTGAATGAAACCCTGATCTCAACTTCCTTTAAACAGTCAGATTCTGGGGAAATTGGGGTCTTCGTCTCAGTACTCATAACTGGGCTTTTAAATTACTTTAGACATTAGTTTAATATGAAATCACAGATTAGGAGTTGTTAAAATTGTAAAAGTTGTTGGCGAAATTTTAAGCAGTGTGACGTAAATATTTTTAAAACTGTTTCTTACTTTTTAACTAATACCAATTTACAACTAATGCATTCATTACAATAATTTCGAATGAATTTGTCAAAGTGCAAGACTAAAATTTTAAATACTAAAATGAGTATGAGTAAAATACTAAAATGAGTCAAATAAGTTCTCACTCAGAAATTGCAAGTAAATTCCACAAACAATTACAAAGAAATGGCAAGTAGCACATTGCATTTAATGTAAATTTTGAAGTAGAAAAACTGAAGTAGATTTTCTTATTCTAATGTAAATGTACTACGTTAAAACACTTGTACTGATATGCAAGAGTGTAGAGGATGCTTGCTAGGGTGAATTGGGTTATTGTCAAGTGTTTACTTATCAAATCAAAGTCATCTTCAAGTCTCTGTGATATTACTGTTTCTTTGGCTGGTTTCTATTCCCTCTCTCAGTGTCAATTAATGGGAAATTAATATTTGTCAGACTGAACAAAGTTTCAAACTTAACTGTGATTGTAAGTAATAGCACTGCTGGCCTTATTAAACCTCACTAATTAGTGATGTTTCCGTCATTCGCATTTTCAGGCATACCGGAAATTAGCAAAAGAGTACCACCCCGATAAAAACCCTAATGCAGGTGACAAGGTGAGTTCTCATTTTATCGAAATGCAAGTTCTGAAAGCTATTAACATGATGATGATTATAATAATAATAATATTTTGACCTGTTTGATTTAGTTTAAGGAGATCAGTTTTGCATATGAGGTGCTGACTAACCCGGAGAAGAAGGACTTGTATGACCGCTATGGGGAACAGGGCTTACGTGAGGGTGGAGGTGGAGGAGCCGGGATGGAGGACATCTTCTCTCACATCTTTGGCGGAGGTCTGTTCGGCTTTATGGGCGGCCAGAGCAGCAGAAGCCGGAACGGTGGCCGACGGAGAGGAGAGGACATGATACATCCCCTGAAGTGAGTAAATATGAAAACAAAGAACCTGAGTCTTGAAGAGGGAACATATTTATGCGTGACCTATTTTAAAGGGACAGTACACCAAAAATGAAAATTCTGTCATTATTTCTCACCCTCAGGCCATCCTTAAAAATATTTTGGTTTGCAGTAACAGTAAATAAAAAAAAAAAAAAGGGTCGGTAGGTAGGTCTATATATTTTTTTTTTTCAAGTTTCAATGTAAAAAAAAATAAACATTTGTGATGGTGATTACGTAGGTATGAATTTAAACAAATTAGCATATCGTGACGTCACTGACTGGGTCTTCAATCAGTGCCTACGGGTGCATAATTGCAAACCTCATTTTGATGCAGGCTATATAGACCGCAAACAAATTTAAATCTGTCAAAAACGTGTTTATTGCATGAATTTCAGGTGAGGATAAAAAAATGAGGTACTGTTTTACTTGCATCTACCGCTAGGTGTCAATGCAATCTACAAATGAGAGAACGTTTACTTTGCTTTCTTGGGTTGTCACTTTTGTGAAAAAAATCCTGTTTGATATGAGTGACAACAAGTGTTCATTGAATCGATTGTAAAATCGATTTTGCATGTCTAAATACGTTTTATATGGCAAATAACACCAAATATAGGTAAATCCACGGACAACAGGCAGGACGAATGTAAAGATTCAATATATTGGTAAAGACCAATATTTCTGATGATTTATTGGCATGAAGTTACGTGCACAATGACAAACAGGAGTGCAACATTCTCGAAAAATAATAAGCAGAGTGGACTGCCATAACAATGCAAAACATTTACTGCAGGCTTCAACATGGCTGTGTTTACGATTAGAAATGTCAACAACAACAAATCGCATAGGCGATTCTAGCCGAATCTGAATCTGTATGCATGAGACTGTCTGAATACCGGCAGAATTCACATTTCTGTTGTAAAAAGAGAAACATTGTGCAGAAGTGTTATTTGCTGTAATGCGTGTATGTCCGAAGCTGCAGTTGCTGTGTGACGCGTGTTCAAAAAAAAAAAAAATGGACGCGCTCCGAGAGAAGGTCGTTAAAATCAATTTCCTATTTTCGTTTTCGAAACTTGTGTTGGTTGGTCCAATCGATTCGTTGCTATAGATTTTCGAACATAAAGTGACAGTCGACACGGTCGCGGTTAGACTAGACGGGAGAAGGGATGGGAAAAGATCTCGGCACAGTTTTTCCAAACTTCGGGTTACGGCAAACAAGAATATTTTTAAGGATGGCCTCAAGTTGTTCCAAACCTGTATAAGATTCTTTCTTCTGTGGAACACAAAAGAAACTATTTTGAAGCATGTTGTTAACCAAAAAGTTGAGGGTAGCCATTGACTTCCATAGTATTTTTTTTCCATAGTGTTGAAGTCAATGGCTATTGTCAGCCTGATGGTGAATAAATGATGACAGAAGTTTCATTTTTGGGTGAACAATCCCTTTAAGTCAACATGAAATCAAAATTGATCTTATGGATCTATACAAATTTACATTGTTTGTGCAAATGCCACTTCAGAAGCACATCTGTTTTTAATGCCGTTTAGAGGTGGCATAAATGCATTTTTTTTGATGAAATGGGCTGAGGAGGGTCAGAACAGGCATAATTTAATCTGACTTTTATTTGTAATATTACAGCATTACACATAACTTTGAGCAGGCACAGAGCAGCCTTAACTCTACTGTGTAAAGATGCCTTTATTGTGTATGATTTATCTGTACACATTACTCTGAATTAAAAGAAACCTGTTGTTTTTTTAAATACCTGATAGAGTGTCTTTGGAAGATCTGTACAATGGAAAAGCAACCAAACTACAGTTAAGCAAGAACGTACTCTGCAGTGCCTGCAATGGGTGAGTGTGTGTGAGCAGGATATATACATCATCTTTGAGGGCTATAACAATTAAGTACAGTTCCTATAGAATTGAAGCCAAAAAAATTTCCTCAGTCAAGGGGGTAAAACAGGGGCCGTGCAGAAGTGTGCCGCGTGTCGGGGCCGCGGCATGCGGATCATGATCAGACAGCTGGCTCCTGGCATGGTACAGCAGATGCAGTCCGTGTGCACCGACTGCAATGGAGAGGGTGAGTATTCATTTTCATTCAGTGAACTCGATTTGTGATGGTCTGAATACAACATTTCGATGCTTGGTCGCGTTTTTAGGGGAAGTGATTCACGAGAAAGACCGCTGTAAAGAGTGTGAGGGCCGTAAGGTGTGTAAAGGGGTGAAGGTCTTGGAGGTGCACGTGGATAAAGGAATGAAACACGGACAGAAGATCACATTCAGCGGAGAGGCGGACCAGTCGCCCAACACAGAGCCTGGAGACATTATACTGGTGCTACAGGAGAAAGATCATGAGGTAACACACATAACATTGAGGAGTGTAGAGTTAATAGTTGGACTCTAATCAACAACTAGTTTGATTATCTGTTAATTTATTGGTTATTTTGCCCCATGTTCTTTTATAGATAATGTGCACACTGAAATCTATAAATGTATTTTATAGTAATCTGTACAAAAATGGTCTAAAATAAAAAAGGTTAGAATAAAATGTATGCATTGTATTATTATTAATAATAATTTCTTTTGTAATTTAAATTTGAATATATATTAGGTAAAACTTAATATTTTTAATCCCTAAATAATGGTAAATGATTAAATGTAAAGGTAATCCTGTTAAAATTACTATTCCGAAAAGCGTCATTACTTGCGTTGCATACAGAATTTCAAGTTTCAGTTCTAATTCATTGAATTTATAATTAATTTACTTAGATTTTATGTTGAATCAAGAATATTACTTTGATAAATGACTGTGCTTTATTTCCTGTTGCGCTTTAACTTGCATAGACTGTATGCATGTGCTCTTAAAGGGACATGTCACTCAAAAAAAATAAAAAGTCATAATTTACTCACCTTCCACTTGTTCCAAACCTGTATGAGATTCTTTTTTTCTGTTGAACACAGAAATTATTTTGAAGACTATTGGTAGCCAAACAGTTGACGGTAGCCATTGACTTCAATAGTATTTTTTCTATTCTATGGAAATTAATGGCTGACCGTCAACTTGTGGCTGAGTACACAGTAAATGAAGGCAGAATTTTCATTTCTTGAGTAAATGATCACTTTGTATATTTGAAGAATTGCAGCAATTAATCACTTTCAGGCAGTTAAGATGTGCTGTCTTGCAGAATTAACATTTTTGCATTATTTTCTTCTTTTAAAGCACAAATACCTATGATGTCTTGGTTTACAGGAGTTCCGTCGTGATGGAAACGATCTGCACATATCCCAAAGGATTGGTCTGGTGGAGGCGCTCTGCGGATTTCAGTTCATGCTCACACACCTTGATGGACGACATCTGGTCATCAAATATCCCCCTGGCAAAGTCATAGAGCCAGGTGAGCATAATGTTTGGTCAATGTTCTGTTCATGTTTTTGTAGAATCTGCTGTAGGAAATGTTGTTGTGTTCTCGTTGTCAGGTTCTATAAGGGTCGTCCGAGGGGAAGGAATGCCTCAGTACAGAAACCCCTTTGAGAAAGGAGATCTGTACATCAAGTTTGACGTCAAGTTTCCTGAGAACGGCTGGATCAGCACAGAGAAACTAACGGTGAGTTTTCAACAATGTTGTTATTGTTAACTAAAATTACAAAAATAAATAAATAAAAATAATTCTAAAAAAAAAGCTGAAATAAAATATTAACCTTAAATTAAAAAGAACTTATTTTAAGTTGGGGTACTGAAAATACTAAAACCGAAAAAAAGCTAAATAAAATTATTTAAAAACTAATACCGTATTTTCCGGACTATAAG